>NC_079162.1:88247267-88550298 GCF_947563725.1 Argiope bruennichi
GCATTTCATTTTTTTTTAGATTTTAATAGTGCTTTTTTGTTTGTATTGATATTTTGGCTGAAATGGCCACTTAATCATTTTTTGACGCAGTTTAGCCAAATGTTACTCTTGCATTCAACCATCTAACCTGATTCTAAATAATGAAAGTAAATTTAAGGTAGAAGTGAATGAATCAATTGCAATATTTGTTGAAATGCTGCAATATGCGCGTTTTTTTTATCTTAGTGTTTAGGTGATAATGTAGTTCCCACGACAGCCATTGTTGTCAAGATTTCAAAAGCCGTCGGTTCGTATTTTGATATACAGTTTTTCATTCTGTTTTAATACTGTGTTCAGTCAACTGAAGAAACACTAAGTCATATAATTATTGGTGTTCCTATTAGCATTCAAAATTCTCTAAAAGTGAAAAAATAAATTAAGCAAATAAACTAACATTTTTAAATTTTGGAAAACTTCTGAATCGTATAGTTAAAGTCAGAAACAAGAAGAGAAAATTTTATGTTTAAATGTTTCGAAATGCTGTTCTTAAATTAGAAGAAAACTTTTACTTTTCTAATTAGATGAGTAGGAATGAAAAATTACTGAATGGCGACTTGAGTTTATAAGGAAACAGCTGAAACTTATTTTTTATCTAATAAAGAGTTAGAAGAGATCTCTTGGAGAGAGAGGGGAAAAAAAAAAAAATTGAAATTTTTCGAAGGTAGAATCAGAAATATTCGCTGAAATGATTTCTTTTGATTTCAGAATTGTAAAGGCTTAACTTTCGATTAGCAATACAAAAAGGATTAATTTCCAACTTAGTGTTGAAATGGACTTTATTTTAAAATTTTTACCGGAAAATACGATTGTGGATTATCTTTTTTTTTTTTTTTTTTTTTTTTTTTTCTTTTTTCCTCTTTTTATTGAAGGAGATTTCCAATGACTATTTATCTAAGTTTAATCAATCAATAAATAAAAAAAAACTTAAATATTTACTATACAGCAATTATTTCAATTTAAATTTTAGATAAGTGCTTTTCTATCGGTGGTATAACGTACTGTAATTTAGCTAGGGGGAAAAAAAACTGCACTGGAAATTACTTCTGAAAATTATAATAAATTTATAATGTCTAGTAAGGTCTTTCTCAAGAATTTAAATCATAGTTTTATGTATAATTTTCGTTATTTGAAATGTAGCATTCTTTATTTAAACGTAATTGACAGAAAAGATGGTAGTGCGTGATTATATCGATGTAGTCTTGAAATAGAAATTCTAAGTTTATAGAAAGCGTTTGTTTTACGACTTTTTCAAAGCTAATAACATATGAAAAATTAGCGTTTATAAAAACTGTATGAAGCAGAATACAGGTTGACGAAAACAATTTGTGCCAGGTGAAAAACGTATCGATGGAAGGACTATCAATTTTTGTGACTTTATATCAGAATGTGGTGTGGAGACGGATTGATTGCGCTCAATAATGTATTTCTAACTAGGAAGCTGCCTAGGGGCACTGGACTGAAAGGGGACCGCAGTCGGGTCGATTAAAAATTATGATTTTAGTTGTCAAATTTTGTTTTAAAAAGAAACTCATTTTTTTTATTGTAAAATACTATTTCTACATTGTGCTTACACATTGAATTATCAAAATCATTAATTAAAGTGTTATTGTTTTTTATATATTATTCATTTATTGGTTGCAATATTCCATTTGACAATTTCTGCCTGAAATAATTTTTCATACAGGATTTATTTGAAATTTATTTTTAATAATCTTTCATAATTCAGTGCTGATTGTAAGTAAAGTAATCATTAACTATTAATTATACTTAATATTTCTAGAATTTTATTATTTTAGTTACTGATTCCATTTTATATATATTACGGTAAATGTGAGTTATCCGGCGATTATGTATTATTCATAATCACCACTAGACTGATGGGTGATTACGAATAATCACCACTTGTGATTATACAAAATCACAAGTTTATTAAATTTATTAAAGAATGCTGAACATAATAATTATTGTAACATATACATATTAAAAATAAAAGCATAGTACTTCCACAATGTTATTAGGATAAAAAAAAAATTAGTTAAAATAAATTATTATGTTGAATAAGTTAAAAGTATGTTTGTGTGATTAGCTAATTATTATAAAAAGGAGTCTCATTATGTGCATTGCCTCTGGCCACAAAATGTCTAAATCCTCATTTATCTCTAGCATCTCTTTTCTACCTTTTTGTATTGAAGAACATACAGGGCATGTGCGCTAATATGACCAAATGCAGCTTGTTTGGAAGATCCTTCGTATAGAAATGTCTCTGCCCCAAGGTAGCCGTCTATTCGAGAGTCGCGCCTTTGCACGCTTGATGGAACTCGAAAGCTTGTCTGAATGATTACGATATCAGGAACCGTGGCGTGTAAAATGAGACGCTTCGTCGATGATAAGCGTCATTTAAATATGAAAGTAACGAAGTCATCAACTCTTTTGAAGTGCCGCACTTTCCGAAAGTAAAATTTCTCCACTCTTCATTATGAATATCAAGTGAAATATTTTTTTAAATATCACTTTCCGTATTTTTAAAGGAGGGGGGTAGGGGTGGAAATGAGCACACATTACTGTTACTTCATAGCAGTCGAATCAGGTTTCCGACTCGTTCAGTTTGTAACTCGTTTGAGGCCTTGCGGGCATCCCCCAATCTTAAGACGACTCACTTTCCTTTATTGCAGCGCTTCTTGAAGTATTCATTCCACTTTTCTTCATCTCGTATGGCCATGAACTACAAATCTACTCTACTTCCGGCGGTTTATTAAATCCTTTCTTCTGTTCAGCATTTCCATCCAACTGGCTTGCGCTGATTCTACTGCTTGGACGCAGTTCGACTTCATGGTTGAAATCGAAGCAACTCTTTTCTTCCTCGTCTTCTACACCCACACTTTGTAACGTTCACTGCTGAAGTTATGCCCAATTTGTAATATGTAGGTTTTAGTTGAAATCATTAGTTATGGCTATTCGATTATTAGAAGATAGACCATCTTGTATTGAAAATTAATTTTGCGCTTTTATTTTTTTCATGTACGAAGATTGCAAATATATACTGTGAGTGCCAAAAGAATAAAAGAAATTAACCTCGAGATTTCGATGGTTTTTCATTCTTTGGGTCTAAATTTGGAAGAGGAAAAAAATTGGTTTTTTTATCTATATGAAAAGGATTTAGTTTGGTCCTAACTCTCAAATTTAGATTTGTATATAGTTTTGAAATATGTACTTTATGGAAATTCTGTTCATTCGCCCTTGTGAAAGGGAACGTCATTTTCTCGAAAAGACTACAACCTAGATAAATGAAATTTAACATAACATTCGTAACTCGGAGCTCTAGATCTGTATCAAATTTTAGACGAATTTAGTTTATGCCAGTTTAGTTAATTAGTTGTAAATGAACACAACTCATAAAGGCAACAAGATAAACGAGATTTTGGTATGCAGTGTTGATACCAGCATTAACACCTGTATCAAACTGAACTGGTCAAAAGCATAAGCTCCAAATTGCATATTCGATTCGTATAGTTATACAATGAAACTAAAAATAAAGTGCGCTGTTGATTGCTCATTTTTGCTGATTAATTTTTTTTTTGCTGCAATGTTGCTGATTTTTTTTTTTTTAAACTGCAATGTTCTGAATGCTGCTGATTTTATTTAACTTATTTCAATCCTAATTCGAAGCATTTAAGCTTTGCTTGATAAAGCAGTCTTGAATTTCAGATCATTTTAGTTGGGGCGATGTACTGAGTTAATTTACATATCTAATAGCGTTTCTTAATTTATTAAAATAATCGTAGGCTTATTCAAAGTAAAGCATTCATTGCCATTTCGTATAGTATGAATTCATGTAACGCAAAAAGAAAAAGATTAGTTCTCATATAGCACGGTTAGCAATCCCGATTGCACAAGAGATAAATTTAACATTTTCACTGTTTCTGATTTTTTGTTTAGAAAAGCAAATGTGTATACACTTGTATGTTATTTATATACGAACACTGAAGCTGACAGTTTAAACAGAAGTAGCTTCTTACGAGCAATATGCGCAGCTGCAAATTTGAGGCATGTTTGAACTTTCATAAATTCGTCCGATAATGTTTGTCCTGTTTAACGCAATTTCTTAGAACACGGAACATTTGTTCCACGTTAAAGATTCTTCAGGGTGTATTGATTAATTGAATGTTATATTTATCCCTCAAATTCCTGCAATTACCAGTATTATGAATGGAAGTGGCAAGTTTTTGTCAAAGTTGTTTTGGTCATAGATATGCGAACTTTTTTTTTAAAATTGTCAGCGTATTAAAATATTTTGTTAAACGTAAATAACAAGCTGTAGTACATACTGTAATTATTTTTTTAGTACTATTTGCGGATTTTTTTAAAATGAGATTTTAACATTCTTGTGGAAATGAAAATTATTTTTAAAGCAAATCTCATAATCTCTCTTTTGTTGAGAAATCTTTCAGTTTCTTCCTTTACTGTTCTTTTTGCCTTCCCATATATATTAAAATAAGGTTATGCCCTTTGATTTTTTTTTTTTTTTGAAAAATATTTTACTCTAACATTCACTCGATTTGTTACATACTGTTTTTCCCCCCTCCCCTTGCAATGAATAAGTTATTTTTCCGAAAGAGGCATTCACTAAACCTATTACATACTGGTTTTTCCTTCTCTTGTAATGAATAAGTTATTCAGTCATGCCCCCCCCCCCCCACCCTTCTGAAAGAGAATCAAGTTATGTTTGCGTACATTTTTGAATAAGCACTTCGACGTTGTCTAGAAACGGAACAGATTAAATAAACATTAAAACTTATTCATTCATTACTTTTAAAATATAGATACAATGAACAGAAACAGTTTGGTTAATTGATAAGGAATGTTAATATCTTACTGCAAAGATCGTTGCTCAGTTGAGAAGCCACACAATTGGTGACATGTGTATTGTTCTGTATTGTATTATATATAAAAAAAAATTCTTTGAAGTGAATTTTTTCTTTCACAGTTGCGTTCTGGTGGAACGGAACTGGCGCCTAGACACTTTTTTCTTGCATTACTCCAAATTTTCTTCATTATTGAAGAAACATCAAATACCGTGTCCGTGTATTTGATTTTTATTCATACTAGAGGATCGAAATCTCCTTGATTTGTTTATTTAATTAAATAACGACTCGTTTTATTAAAATCCTCACTATTATAACATTTTTTGAGCGATATAAAAGGAATATCCTGCACCAGTTCGTTGCATTTCCTATGAATAGGATTGCTGTTTGCTCCCGTCTTTGTTATTCTTCTTTTCCGTCCTAATTTTTTTTTTTCACACTGCTGCTACTACTTAAAATACAATTTTGTTAATCAGAAAGAAGAAATAGACTAACCCCGAAGCCTCTCGTAATCTTCCGTTTCTACCGAAAAGAAGACCTACAGTAAGTTGTTAAGAAGCCTCACAAATGCCACAATTTCCTCTTAGTCACTATTCTCACACCTCTGTCGCCTTTGAAGATTCACGACGACACTGTTGTCTTTATTATGCGATTTCGGCATTTACAGCGAAGTGGCGAGCAGAACATTTTTTTAATGATTTTTCCCCCTCTTAAAAATACCACGTAAAAGCTTTGATCATGTATTCATTGGCAAAGATGGCGGGCTAGTTTAAATTTTTCTGGTTTTCATGTTAGGATTGGAACATTGCGGCTATGATCATTTTAATTCACGTTTATTACTGCCAGGGATTTATTACATACATTTTCTCCTGAAATGGTTTGTAATAAAACATGTTTTGACTGTTTGACTTGGCTAGTTTTTCCACAAAACTTTCTGTTTGCAAGAATAAAGCCTTTCATCGTATTGCAACTAGTACGGTTATTTGACAAATTTCCGCCAGTAAATTACATGTCACTTCGTCTTATTTCAATATCGGATGCCTTGTTACGGAGATTTTTTTATGGGGCTAACAAAAAGAAGTACTGCTGTCTTTTGCTTTACGAAAAAGAAAGTATCCAATAACTGTAAACAACATGTATTTGATCTTCTGATTTGAATTGCATCTTTGTTGTAAAATAGAAGACAGCAGCTCTTTTGTGCCACGATGCAACATATTAAGTCCATATGTGAATTACTCCCTTCAATGTGGCATGCCTTGTTTCTAAAATCTCGTTTTTCAAAGCTAAAAAGTAATCCAATAAATGTAAATAGCGTGCGCTTGATCTGCTCAGTTGTATTTCTGTTGTTGTCAAATGAAAGAAGTCAGCATTTTCTTTTATGAAACGACGAACGAATTGAAACGAAATTTATCGTGTCATTTTAAAATGCAAATATTCGCGTTAAATAAAAACTTCAACATTCGTTCTTAGTTGTATGAAACCTGAATTCATTTTGAATTCACGATTTTAAATACGTTGTTGTTGCATAATTTTTGTTTCAAATTGCGTTATTCATCAATCTTTTCTTCACTTTGTTTCCATATGAATGCTTCTAAACCTTTAAAAGAAATACTAAATTCCTCAACGTTTCCTACCAAACTTTTTATTCCAAAAAAAAAAAAAAATCTGGTTGAAAAGAATTTGATCGCTTCCTTTTATGTATATTTTCCTATCCGGAACCATTTAATAATCCACGTTTTATTCCAAAAGTAGGTAGCGAACATGGGCGTTTCCTACCCCCCTCGTAACGCTATGGGATTGGGCCATCGAGACGACATGTGTGCGTACTGCGGTTGCCCGCTCGAGGAAATGGCAGGTGCTATTAAAAACGCAGGAATCTTTTGTATCCGAATGTACCAGGATCTTCGACTCCTTCGCCCCACTGGGGGTAGTTGGCAGCCAAGCGCATCTGGCAAAACAGGCGTTGGGAATTTTTGGGTGGACTTCTGCAGCTTGCCCTATTCCGAGGGTGTGATGCAACGTGAGGAAAACAGGTTCTAGTTCGTTCTGTTCTAGGGCGATTTATGGCACCGATAACAGATTGGCCGCTAATTCTTTCATTAAATTTTAGCATCGGTCGCCAAAGTGGGTAGTAGGGTTGTGATTTTGAATGTCTTCCCTTTTTTTCATAATAGTAAGGCGTTCCATCTCACAATCTGTTGAATGGTTAAGAGGGATAACAACTTTGCGAGCTTCGAAAATCATTGGACTGGAATTAGTTCCGTGGATTCCTTCCTATCTGACTTAATTTTGTATATTTCTTGCAGTAAAGAGTAAAAGGCAAATGAGGCCATTTTAAGCATTCTTTATTGATTAGAAACATCGAATTAACTAGCAGTGACTCATTTGGTTAAGATGAAACATTGTTTTCTAAATGTTAAAGCATATCTTTATTACAATTAGTATAATTATTCCGTTAATATTAATAATAATTGATTAATAACATTACCGTAGCATGCATATGTTACTGTGGAATTCAATTATTTTGATATATGAAGTGATATAGTGACCACGGGCGTATTTTCAGTTGATCAATATTTCTTACTATAAGTTAAAAGTAATTTGTGCAAGGCGTAGTTTTAAACACTTGGTTCAATTTTTGAAAAATAGCAAATATAATGCATAAAATAATGAAATGACTCAATACACTATCAGTATTTACGCTGAATATGTTTGAGGAAATAATTGATTTGAATTTCATCAGCGTTTACAAAATGTATCAAATTAATAATTAATGTAAACTAAAATTTAATTTTACATGCCAAACGGAAGACTTTTTTTTTCTATCCAAATGAAATAAAAATTATATTTAAATTTATTTTAAAATGTCTCTTATTAAAAGGGGATTTTAACGAAACTAAAAAATATTTGAAGTTTAGATTTAAAAAAAAAATAGTCGACGAATTAGAAGTATTTTATGTGTTTTATGGAGTTTATGTTCAAATTTCGCAATTTCAAAGTGTAATTATATAATATTTCGATGTACTGAATGGGATTTGATTATGTTCTTTCTTTTAATTATTTTTTTCAAAATTTGAAGTATACCATTATTTTTGAAATATAAAGATAGTTCCAAGATTTCTTTTAAATTTCTAATTTACTGCTATTTGAAAATCGACGTACAGTTCGCTGATTTTAAATGCTGTTGGTTATTTTGAAGACTTTTCTTTTCATTTGCCCTAGTTAGTTATGTTATATTTTCGTCCAGCACTTAACATTAATTACTAACCATTTTCTAAAAGAGGCAGATAATGAATAGTCTGTTCAGTTTAAGTGTCGAATGAAAATAACTTGAGGCGAAGAAAAAAAGAACTATTTAATCGTTTTTCAATCATTTCCTTTAAAAGTTCATTTCTCTTCCGGGCACATTTCTTTGGCGTTTTCTGCTTTTTCCTCACCGTATTGGCGCCTTTGATGTTGCTGTGGTAACAGCTAATAAAAATTTAACTATTCGAATACGAATGGAGAAAAGATGGATTAAAGAAACGTGTTAAATTTCGTGTCTCGATTGCGTTTTTGTCTACGTTCCCAAGTGTTTTTAATTTGAGGCAGGAGAAGGAGGGAATCTGAAGGTAACGGTGGTTGTATTTTCTTTGACTACTAACGACTGCGAGCAAAAAAACTTTTGCCTGAAAAGAAATTGGCTAATGGAAAGAATTTGAAAGCGAAGAACGTCTTTCAGTTTCTTTCAATCGTTCTTAATTACCAGTTTCAAAAAGTTTTTCTTTCAGCCACGTCTTTTTTCTTTTCTTTCTTCTGGTTACTATTATAATTTATTTCGGGGTTATTTTTGATGCAACAAGGTTTCCTTAAAGCAGTGCCAGGTCATGGAAATTCGTTTAAATATGGAAAAAAGATCCGGCATCAACAATAAAATTATTTGAAAGGAACTTAACTATCACTGCATTCGGAATTCCTAAAATAGTTTTCAAATGTGTTGCTCAGCTTTGTCTTTTAAGTAACTTCTTTAATTATATACTTATATGGCACGTATGGATCAAATACTTTGCGAAAATTCCATTTGATGAAAAATTTAATATTCCACTGAATGGTAATTTTGGTAATAGCATCATATTTATGTCACCGAAAACAAATATTGAATTATTCATCTGCGCTTCTTAATACCAGCTTACAAACACAAAACAATGTTTTTAAATTTACAGAATAATTACGGATCTACTGGCATTTAGATTTTTACTAATAAATATTTCAACTGGTCATTTCGACAGATCATTAAAACGAATATTGATTTGTGAATGTTAAATGATCTGTTTGATTGTGTTTAAAAATTTTTGATCCTCCATTTTTACTTTTTTTTTTTTTTTTTAACAATGACAATTTGTAGTGCAATGCCCATTTCTTAAGAACCCTTATCTGAATTATCTGTTATTCAATTTTAAAATACTGTATCTAATTAAAAATGAAGCATAGACATGACCTGGATTTTTCGCATTGTTTTGCCCGATTGATTTAAATATGTAGTGTGTTTATTGATCGGATTTGTAAGTTCCTCAAATTTATTCTATCCTCTTAGCTTATAAAGGTCGTTTTCTCCCAGACTGAGAATTATGTAAATTTCAGAAGGGGTGGAGGGTGTTATAATCTCATTTGGAGGAAGAAATTCCATCACTAGATAGGTTTTAAGTTGAGTTCATAATTTTTGAATCGCGTGCATTGAATGAATAATTTCATAATCTTACAGTATTGATTATTGAATAGAAGGATTCGATGTAGAGCAGTTCGTTGGCATTACCAGTTTATTTTCTGTTTAGAATACTGCATGCATTTCAAGGTGAGGGGGTTGTTCTTGCCCCGTTATTTTTTGAACTCCCTCATTTGAAAATTTTTAATTTTAATTAATTATTATTTAATTTCCATGACCTGCACCCAATTAGATTTTAAACACTTTCAATTGAAAAAATTTGTAATTTTAATATCTAATTTTTATGATTGCTCATCAAATCACTTATAAAATTGGATTTTGCTATGTTTAATATCTGATAAGATTAGTAATTTAGGTTTATATTAAACGAATCGTTTAGCTTGATTTTATAGGAAAGTATCAAATGAAACAAATTGCTCCTAAAGAACTAATATCGCGTGTGACATGCAATGTGAAAGAGGAGGAAAAATATCTTCGAAATATGATAGCTGGAATGTTTTTACGAAATATATATTATAAATTTGCCAATGAGTTGTTTCTGAGAAGAGAGTACTATATCCTTTAGCAGAAAATTATTTCTAAATATATAAAAAAAACTTGTTAGCATTGATTCTGAAATTTATGAGAAATGTGAAAATATTAACAATCAAAGCAAATCCGGAGGGAATTTTCTAAAGAATTTTAACCAGAAAATTTGTGGAACATTTAAAAGGAAAGAAGTTGTGGATGTTTCCTGAACAAACTTTTTTAGATTAACTTATAGTATAGTGGGTAGAATGTCCATAATCCTTATCAAGATTTTATCGGCAACAGAGCGTCTGTTGGAGTGTTTTGGGGGATAATATCTCGTTTATAGTGAATTATTTTCCCACTTACGTTTGAGAGTTTAAGCGCGAATATAAATAAGTAGCTCTTAAGCGCCGCTGAAATTCGCAAATAAAACGAAACAACTTCCATTTCGCGAGTTTCAAGTACAGTCCTTAGGTTTTGATAACTCCTGCTGAACTTTTCCAATTAATGGCACGATGATGCGATAATGGATTTTTGGTCTCAGAGAAATCATTCGACTAAATATTTGGAAAGTTTCCTACGAAAATGAAATTGAAAACCGGAATCGTGTCTTTTAAAATTATTTTGAATCGGCTTTTGCAAAAGACGGCATTTTCATAAACTATGCATCATGTATAGTTAAGAAGTTTAATGAAAAAGAGTCGGAAAATATTATTTCTTGCCGTATTGAAATAAAATCTTGAAGTACTTTTTTAATGAAATACTTACTTTTGAAGCTCTATCTTAAGAATTATTTGAGAACTAGATTTGTTATAAGGAATTTTTTTATAGCTAATAATTTCAATTGAACCACGTTCTAAAAATATTTTCTATTCACTCGACTTCCAACTTTACTTTAGGGTCGTGGATCCCTTGTGGTAAGATTTCAATTTCGAACCCGGAAGGTTCCAGTTTCAAGACCAGATACCACCGAAGAACGCCGTGTAAGCGGGTCTGGTGCATGTTAAATCCGCCAGGGCCAAATGTCCTCCCATTAATTAAATTCCGGAGTGCCAGATCAGGTGTCGTTCTTGTCTTCTGATTGCGGTTCAGAATTACGAGGTCTGTCCCAAAATAGCTTTAGTGTTTTAAAATGGGCCTTTAATATAACTAAATTCAAGTTTTAACATCTGAATTGCCCACCTTTATTTTCCCCACACTGACTTTAAACAAGCGCCGAACCCAAAACGCTACTTAGCGAATTTCCTTCTAAAACGATATAAGTTCGAAATACTTTCCCACGGCTTCCTTTTCCTGCTTTCTACCTTCCTCTTCTGACTGCGTCTCCCATTGGTCGTGGCTGTTACAAAACTAATCTTAATGTATAAAAATTAGAATAGCATTACTTTTAAGATATTGTTAATGAATTACATGTTTTTTTTCTTAAATAAATAAATGTTTTACTCATATATATATAACCCGTGTTTTAATATTTTAAAATAAAGGAGCAAACTGCAGCAAAAATTTGTCGGAACTGATTTCTATTTTATATGTGTGTATATATATAATATACAATTTTGACAATGCTAGCTAGTTTTATAAGTCTAGTAATTTCTTTGAATAGGGATATATTTAATAAGTTTCGCCTCACATTTGAGTCCCATTCTATTACTCTGTTTATTCATTCACTTAGTTTGAATTTTGGTGTCAGCTTTTGCATTATTATTAAATAGACCTTTTGTTCATAAACTGTTTATTCTCGCGTTTTAATATTTTTATCTTATCATTTAACTTCCGTTCCCTTTATCTGGTATTGCGGAAGTCAGTTTTATTTTAACTAATGGCTAGCATTTTGTGCAACGGCATGATCTTTTATTTAATTAAAAGACTTCTCTTAGAAATTTCCCTTTATATATTTTCTTAAGCTTTAATTGTTAATTTATCCAATTTTTATCCAACTTGAATCTTTTAATTCTTAAGTTGTTTTCTTAGTTTAAACGAAAAATCTTAGTTTTGCATAGCAGCATTGAAGATTCTGATAGAAGTGCATGCCTCGTCTATTTTTGATTCAAGAGTGCATATTGCCTTATTTAGAATCGAGAGATTTAATTTTAAATTCTTAAGTAGTGTGAAGCGAAATTCATTCAGTGATTTTCATGGATATTAATTTGTATCGTCTATAAATCGACTTGAAATAATATGATATACATATGCAATCTCTACATCATAGAGGGGCTGCAAATTCGCAAGCTGTAATTATATATATTTAATGATATCTCTTAATTTAATTAAATCTTAATTCATTTCTCATTTTTTAATGTTAAATTATTTCATGTTACTTCATCCTAAAATGTTCTCTTATTTCCTGACCCCAAATCTCCCTTTTTTTAAAAATTTCTAACACGCGCTCTAGAAATCTGATGACTATTGCAATTTCTCACGCTCCGAGCGAAAGGATAAAAATCCTGAAAACCTATGCATTCCTTTTAAAGATACCTAAGATTCCCATTTCTAAATCGACACGTGTCAAAGAAATCCTTATCAAAATTTCTTGGTGAAATCACTAAAGAGAAAAATTACTTTCACAATCTGCAATTAATTTCTTGTGTGGCGATGTAAACATATACATCTCTTTATCATCGTTTTTTTCCGTATATATTGAATTTTAAAGTTTCGTCTTTTCGGTTACGCATCTGCAAAAAAGCATATGAAACTGAAATTAATGTAGTTTATTTCATTTCAAAACAAATTTATTTTTGAAAGCCGTTTATTTGGAAGTGTTAAGTTCTGATTTATGTTACTATACATTAATGGAGAAAAAAACCCCAAGGATTAAAAAGAACCCGACCCCTAATCCCGTTTTTAATTTATTCCAACTATGCCAACCAGAAAGATTTAGTCATCGTATGTCACTTTTCCATTAAACGTACTTGCTAGATCCCATTTGTATACTTGATGCGGCGTTTTTAACGGCGTGACTTGCGCCATTATAACTTATACTTTACAGCACCATTTACAGATGTCGTTCTTTGTTTGAATCTTATCTTTTGAGACATGTTCCCAGTGTGTCTTTTATTCAAAAAGCGAAATCGCTGTGGAAGACCTTCCTTTCATATCTTCTCATTAGCGGCCTATTGTGCATTTGCTTTATTCCCTCTTATACCAAAAGCGCGTCTCCAGTCATGTCTGTTTTGTTTTAACTTGCTTGAAACTCGTTGACTCGTTATTGAAAATGCTTTGTTGGGTACCTACTTGTAGCCGTAGGTCTCCTCGTTCTTGACGATTCTGGAAAGTTAACCTCTTTTTGGTTTGGTTACACCTTTCTCAGGAGTGGTTTGGATTTACTGAACGTTCAAGGTTGACGCAATCGATTGACGACTTCGTTGAAACCGGAAGAAATAGAACGGTTTATGTGTGAGATATTATTGATGAGAAATTCATGTTCAGTTCCACATCTTGCTCCAGTGAAAATAATTGCAGCTCTAAATGTTCGCATTTTCGAAATTACTTTAAGGTTGAGAAATTTTTCTTAGTGATTTTGGCTATCAGAAATGAAATAATTCAGTATTAAGAAAAGAAAGACAAATAATGAAAATATTCTAGAAGGCATAAATTCCTTTCGCTCGAATATTCTTTATTGTTACGCTGATTCGAAAAATGTCGATAAAAAAAAAAAAACTTTTTAAAACTATGTTCATATATCTGGAATATTTTGAATGATGATATCTGGAATATTTTGATGATATACATTCGGCTTCATCTTCAAAGAATTAAAATAATTTTTTGGTGGATATTTTAATATAGATTTATGTAATACTCGGGAGTTATGTTGTTTTCGAATGGATTCATCTTTGTAAAACTTTCTGTAAATACAAGTTTAATTCCTTCTTCCTCAGTCATTTAGGATCAGTCGTATCAACTTTTTTTGGAACCTGCACAAGTTTCTGTGTCTTGGTATGAAAGCCATCTTTGGCTAAGCTGCGCCACATTCATGGAATTAAAATATGCGTCAATTTATAATAAAATTGAAATATGGAATGGCTACCAAAATCCAAATGTTTAAAAGCGCAAAAATATTAGTCATGAAAAAGCGCAACAATGATGTAAGGTATGGTACAGTACTAAAATTTGCGGCTAATGTTTATATATGATTATTAAAAAAACCCATTTTTTTTAAAAACTAAACGGGTTAACATGGAACCTAAACAAGCTTTTAAAAAATTATATAAACAGCAACTAATTAATGCATGCATTTCTGATTGTGCTTATGTTTAAAAAAATACAAAACCTAAGTATTAATATATAGTTCTGAATTTAAAATAAAGATCTTCTATAGCACTTCTTTCATTGATTTGCTCAACTCTGAAATATTTTGAAGTTAAAACTTGACAATGTGTGTGCATATCCGTTCTTCGTTTGTTTCTTGGTTGTCCAAGTGTTGCAATTAAAGTTGCTTTCTTCTTATTGCAATCATAATCTAATACGTGCAATTTACTGTAATTTTAATAAATATTTATTAATATGCTTTGAGTTCTAAATTATGTAAAAAAGATTTACTTCAAAAAAATCTTACAAAATGGCTACGATTTAAATCAATTAGCTTGGCAGCATGAACTAACCTTCTTCCATCCAGGATTTATGTAGTCTGAACAGAGTATTAAATTGACATTCAGTTTTGAAAAGTTAGAACTTATCCTTAAATATCCAATCTTTTAAGCATCTAAACTTCAGCTAACCGATTTATTACTTCAATATTTAGTTAACACATTGGTAAACGTCTCTAAAAGCTGCTTTTCTACCGCCCGTCTTAAGAAATACTTTAAACTCAAATCCGTTTTGGAACTTAATCGCTGAATAGTTGTGCTATTTTTCAGCGCATTCCTTGCGATTGACAACACTCTTTCATCGCATGTTTTAGCCAGTGGGAACGAGATTTTTTTTCCCAGTCGTCAAATAAATCAAATCGCCAATGTAAACAACTTCCTCTCTTCCTATCCAGCAACGCACTGTTCTCCCCCCTGCACCATACCATCGCTGCCCCACCTCATCTGCTCGGCGCCACGTAAACTTGCGCCATTCTGAAATTTTCATTTATTTCATTTAACGCGCGATTTCCACTCTCAACTATTTATCTGGTGTGTGTTGACATTTTCGTGTTTTAATTGAAAACTCCGACCAGCTATTTTCCTCTCCGGTCGTTTATTAAGAACGGAACTCTGGGCTTGGCTTTTCCCCCCGCTGATGCTCATTTTCTGATTGTAGGGACTATAGTGCTGTTTGAGATGGCGATGTTGTTTATATTTTTCTTTTGTAAAATCTTCTTTTTGTGTAAATAATTCCGAGCATTTTTTCGAAAATTTAGATGTACTTTCGATGAATTGGATCGAATTCGTAATTAGTCGAGTCCTAGACAAAGCAAACAAAAAATGAGAACTGTTTTATCGAATGTGAAAGCATCTGTTGCAAGCTGGCGAGAATCTGTTTATAAATTTATGCTTAAATGCAGGTGCTCCGATCTTTTGCATAAAATAAATGGCGCCGCAAAACAAACTCGATTTCGTTTTCAAATCGGGAATTTGCTGTTGAAGGGGTGTATATATACAGATATGCCCTTTGGAGAGAAGCAGGAAGAAATGGAATTTAATCTAGCTGTTAGATTAAATTTTACCAAACATTTTATCTGAGTATTATTTTGTCTTTTATTATTTATGACTAATCATTTTAAGAAGTCTGATAAAAACGCTTAATATCGAAGCTGCATTTGTCCGCTATTCCAAAATATACCACAAAATGTAATTTGGAAATTGTTTTAGAAAAATGAATCATTAATTAATTGTATATGGAAGGATGTTTAGTTTAATTATTCATAAAATAATTTGTAATTCTTTGAGTTAAGATGATCTAGGAAGCAGTTTTACTGACATACAATCATATAACCCTTAATAAAAAATCTTGGAAATATTCGATATCCTATTATAGTTTCTGGCAGTAGTTTTTTTTTTCGCGCAATTGTAGAGATCAAATTTCATAATTATATGGTATGCTTTTATGTTTTTAATAAACAGCAACAATATATGCAACAGCAGCAACTAAAATATTTAATGTCTCGTTTATAATTAAGCTTTTATGAATGCAAGAATTGTGTTGAAAATGAGTAATTTTACATAATTCCTCCTTCCATTAAGCCATCTGTGACTTCACACCATTTTTTTTTTTTTTTTACGTGGCTATTAAATGTACATTAGCTCCTTTTTGGTAACTTTCAGAATATTTATTGCCATCGGGGATATTCAGAATATTTATTGCCTACCATGCCATCGGGACGGGAGTCAAGTTATCAGTATATAAGCTTTGCCAAAAGTTTGAGGATCATTTTCTCGAAATTGACTGGCTATTGTGCTTTAATATTTTCATGAATGAACATTCTAAATGTATACTATCATTATACTAAATCTCATCCCGATCTCGGATTTCAACCCCATGACATCCCCTTGTAAGGCACGGAACGTCAAGTATTGTTGATGCAATTTGTCATCTCTCTGTTCTGTAAGTTCTCGTTCTTAGAACTTTTTAAATTAATTTCTTTTGTACTATTTCTTTATCTCGCATTTCTTTGTAAAAATTGTAATTTACTTTTTTAGTTAGCTGACTGGTATATTATTTTGTTATTGTAAATAATCTCGAAAGTAAATAACCTTATTCTTATAAAAAAGATAAATTAAGACAAGATAATTCTAATAAAAGACTAATTCATATGGTGTTGTAATCTATCATTTGATGACATCAATTTATAGTTGTTTAGTAGTAGCGTGGTTATTTTTAAGTTGTTTATTACATTTCTATAAGATTTCTGGGTATTTTTACTGCAGGTTGAATCAGCATACAAAGCCAAACTTCTGGCTTCCATTACTTTAGGGTATTTAAATAGCTGCCAAAAATCCATTTTCGAAATGAATGATCCAATTTATAAAAATGTTTGCTATGAAATTTTAGAATAATTCGTGCATTAAATTGGTATGAATCTGTAATCGGCT
Source organism: Argiope bruennichi (assembly GCF_947563725.1). Classification (NCBI taxonomy): domain Eukaryota; kingdom Metazoa; phylum Arthropoda; class Arachnida; order Araneae; family Araneidae; genus Argiope; species Argiope bruennichi. The sequence goes on from NC_079162.1 coordinate 88,264,394, forward strand.
GCAATTTTGAGTTATTTATATATCCGCTAGTTTTATATATATATAAAGCCATATTTGTAAACTTAATATTTTAAATTCTTGGTGTTACATCAAAATTGAAGCTTCTAATTTAAGACGTGCTATGTGTGGATTCTTTAATGTGTCTAAAATGTAAAATAAACCTTTGTATTATTTTAATAATAATAGGTGATTACTTCAAGATTTTTAAAAAAATCAGCATGATGTATTTTTTAGACTAGATGCTCTTTAGTGTTACAGAAAAAATAGCCGTCGGTTGCAGACAGCGAATTTTAATATTTGAATTTTAAGTGGATGACAGAATTTGAAATTTGAATCTATATACCAATAGAACTCAGCAAAGGCGAAGAATCGCATGTCTGTTGTCTAAAATAGATCGGATGTCTGTCAACAATTAAATTACACTGTGATCAAAGTGTGCTGTGATGAAAAGCTGCGTTTGGTTTATTCTACTGAAGTCTGCCATGATTTTTTCCCCTTTTCTTCAAGCGCAGGAATTATCTTACGGAAGACACATTTCAAACTACTGTTTACATAGCTGTCGTGAATATATAATTAATGCCGACTCAGCTAGCTCTAGATAACGATATCACTTCTTCCGTTACACTCCCTCGTTTTCTTTCCTTTGAAATGATGAGCAGTTTCCGGACTGAGGCAGCAAAGATGGTGAATATTGTCTAGCAAAAAAATTGAATGCTATCTGAAGGAGGACATAGAAGGATCTTCATTCACTTTTGAAATTAGGAAATGGGTACTTTGATTTCTTATTCTCTTCGGGAAGTGGGGTGGGGGTATTATCAGGTCGGATTATTAAATAGGCGAAGCAAGCAATTGCATAGGGAGTCTTTAGTCCTCGATAACTCTATTGCGGTATTTTTAAATTGTGTGCTTTAATTCAATTACAAAGGCCGGAGAGTCGAACTTATTATAATCGTGTATTGTTTGAATTAACTTTGGAGTTTTATTCTTATAGCGTTCCTAATCGATTACCATTTGCGAATTTTATTATAATTCTTAAAAAAAATGTGTGTGTGTGTGTGGGGGGGGTTATAATTAAAAAAATTTCCTATCCTATTATTAAATATTATATAGTGTTAAGACATTTTTGTCTTTTACTATTTTGTTTTACTCTTTCAAGTAAAGTGGTTTATTTTTCTAAACCACTTATATCAAAGCATTTAATGAATGATGGTTTAAACCACTTAACGAAGAAGGTATGTTTTTAAGATTATATATTTTCTTCATTAAGTGGTTTAAAAACTGAGCCATCTTTTATTAAATAATAGATATAAGTGGTTCAGGAAATAAATCACCGTGCTTTAAAGAGTTAAAATTATTTTTAAATTTGTATTGTGAAATTTTCATACTCGATATACTAAACTTTTTGGAAAGTGGTTTACAATTAACCGTTTTGCTATTTCAATTTGTTAAAATTTGGAACTCAAAATTACTTTTAAAGGATAAATTAAAATCGGTTTAAAAAAAAAAAGTTTTGGGAAGTTTGGAGATAAAAAGTGGCCCCGATATTTCGTTTGCCTAAGAGTCCCTAGAATAAATAAGGCGAATCTCGGTAGTATTTATTTAATTCAAATGGTGCTGCTTTCTAATGTTAAAACATTTTTTCACTTTTCTCGTAAATTTATTTTTATTGTTTCTTTAATAAATATCGATGTGTATAAAAGTAATTGTATATTTTGTAAGAACGGTTTGTGTTCGGTAAATATCATAATCTAAATCTGTTAATAGACATTTAGCAGACGATTCCTTTTCAGACATTTTATAACTGCTACTATTTTTATTTTGTTAAAATATTATTAAAAAGTAAAAGCAAACGATTTTTTCTTTGATAACCATATTTTGTTAATATTATTTCGTTTATTTTTTGTATAATAGCTGATGATCAATTGTGAACCTTCTGGAATCTGGCAATGTTTGTAATGTACGCTGTTATGTTGAAAGAATAGACAAGCCGATGGAATTCTAAATTGCTTCGAGTATTATTTTAGTTTCAAGAAATTAAGATGCTCTGCAAGCTGTATTTTGAAGCTTAAGAAAACGGTTTGTTTTCTAGAAAGCATGCTAAAGTTTGTGGAATAATCATTTGGCTGCTGCGAAACAATTTTTGCTCAACACTGAAAATTTTATTACGACCGGATACTATTTCGGAATTTGATCATCAAATTTAGATCCGTGGTACGAGTGAATTTGGAATGGTTGAATTTATATCTCGAATTAAGAAAAATAATGACATGTCGAGTAAAAAGTTGCGTAAAAAGAAATTCTAGAAAATTTGTAGAATACCGTTAGATTAGGCAGGCTGTGTTCACTTTTTTTGTTTATTTAGTCGGCTGAGTATATGTTAAAATTAACTTACATTAGCAAATATGTTCTTGAAATTTTCATTGTAGCTTACACTTCGAAAACAATTTATTACTGTCAAGTGAGTAATTAAGTGCATTTATTTTATTAAAAAAACGTGTACCAGCTCTTAGGCATTTGTTTTAATAATGGATGGCTGATAAATTACATTATCATTGAATTTCTCATGCTAAATTTTCATGATTTTCCTAAAATAGTCATGAATAATAAAGATATTTTTCCTAATGTGCTGTAAGATTCGCAGAATGCTTTAACTCAAGTTTTTTTAAGTTTTTGACCTTGCTTCGTTGGAGAGAGTGGCATTACAATTCAAATAGTACCTTACAAGTATAAAGCCACATTTAAGAATTAATAACGACTAATTAAGAAAAATTAGTGCATTAATAATAAGTTAGAAGAGAGGAAAATACGCAGAACGAAATAATAGTTCACATCATAATATTAAGTAGCAATTTCGTTGCAGAGTCATCTTAGTGCGATGTGGTGACCAAGAGCAATCTTCAGTAGTCAGTCATTGTTTTGATTTGCAATGACTCTTTTGCACTTTCTATCGAAGAAGATATTTTTGCCTTAAGCGCCAAATACTCCAAATCAAGAAACGCAAACAAGAGTTATTTTATCCAACATATAAATTGAATTATCTATGAAAATACAAGACCCACAAGATTTTTGCTCTGCTTGATTTTAATTTTGTTATTTGTAAACAGTCCGCGAACGTGTTTTTGAAATTCGTGATTCGTAAAATGAAATTTCGGTTTTCTGTAAATACCAAGTCTAATAACTTTGATTTTTATTTCAAAGAACGCCGGATCCGATTTGAAGTACCTTATTTGTTAGATTTGACACATTTTCACTTTATTCTCTTACTGATTTGATTTCAAAAATGAATACTTCCTAGAAAATTCTGAAGCACACATCTGAAATATTTAGATTTAAGAAGGGGGAAAAAATTATCGATTGCATCTGCTACTTTGATGAACAAAACGTGGATCTCGTAGATAAACAAAATAACAAGTGGCTCAAGATTAGATATCAGTTATGTTCGGAATGTATCTTGTTGGAAATCTATTGATCCGCTGAATTTTATTTGAGTTACCTGAAGAGCAGTATCAATAAACGTACGAAACCAAGTAAGTGAAATCTGAAATGAAAAATTATTTATACATATTTCAGTTTGGATTTTTTGCAGGATATTCAGGCTTAATTTTTTTTTTTTTTTTTTTTTTTTTTTTTGCCAACAATTGTGAGCTTGGAATATAATTTTATATATTCGTCGATATTAATTCTTTTTATGATCCTTTACTCTTGATAGTTAATTTCGAGGTATTGGTTGTAATATAGTGGATACTATTCCCTTTTAAGAATTTAAATCGCACTTTGTTGTATAGTTTTCTTACCGGATCAAGAAATTACGCGTATGATAGGTATTTATCCGATAAACGCATGGCCCAACCAAGTACTTTCATACTGTCAGAAGTGAGAAAAATCTTTTATCATTTAGTAGCAAAAGATTAGATTTCTCATGGGGAGAGAAAAAAAACAACGTAAAAACACGGTTGCCCTGTCTTTTATCGCATAAAGTTATGTACTTTTTAATTCTCTTTATATGTACAGTTTTTTAAATATTTTTAATGGGTATATTTTTGCTTTGGTACTTTGGTTTGGAGTATTCAACTTTAAGACGATTTCAATAGGTTATTGAGCTGTTGAGTGTAATGTCAAGTTTCAGAGGAATCGGTTTCGCTAATGGTGGAAGTACAGAAGAAATATTTTAAACATTATGCTACTACTACTACTAGTACATTATGCTGCTACATTATACTATTACTACTACTGCTGCTACATTATACTATTACTACTACTGCTGCTACATTATGCTCCTGCTACTACTGTTACTAGTGCATTATGCTCCTGCTACTACTGTTACTAGTGCATTATGCTCCTGCTACTACTGTTACTAGTGCATTATGCTCCTGCTACTACTGTTACTAGTGCATTATGCTCCTGCTACTACTGTTACTAGTGCATTATGCTCCTGCTACTACTGTTACTAGTGCATTATGCTCCTGCTACTATTGGTGTTAGTGTATTATGCTCCTGCTACTACTGTTACTAGTGCATTATGCTCCTACTACTATTGGTGTTAGTGTATTATGCTACTTTTGTACATCGATTAATAAATGTGCTTGAAAATCCGAAAAATTAAAGTTTTAAACTTCTCAGACTAGATGAGTTTTATCATTGCTATAAAAAGGCATTTCAAAATCTTCATTTCTTGAATTAATTCAACCGCATAAACGCACAGCACTCACCAGAAGTTGTGCTAGTAGGTAAATAGATTGCCTCCTCCTACAACGAAAGGCAGCCACAAAGACCAAACAAAGGTTCATTGGCTTTGTTTTCCTTTTCTGGTCCTTCCTACGCTAATGAGGACACATCCCTACTGAAAGAAAGAAAGAACGTAATTCATCGAACTTTGTCTTATGCCAATCTCTTGTCATTTCAAAACTGTGGGATGCACTTGCTCTTGGCCACACTTAGGTTATGCAATGATGTATATGTGCCTTTGTGTTTCTGCTAAAGGGGAGAAAAGAGCGAACGCGTTATGAGCTCTTTCTTATCAAATCCGTTCGACTACTTTCAAATTCCCCTAACGGCTATACTTTCCGTTTTCATAAAGATGTTTGTTTTTTCCTTCTACTTTTCCTGCACTCGAAGCGGTATCGCACAGAATTACCTTTCTAGGTTATCATCTGATGGCAGATTAAACAGGAATGAATTCAGATTGGAGGGTGAATTTATTTTTCCATTTAAAGCGCATTGACGTTTTGTCGGTATTTAAATTCTTTCGAGACAGATTGGAAGTGTGACAAAACTTTCATATTCAAATTAATGCAAAAATTTGAATAATCTGAATTTGAAAAGGGTCGGCTAAAAAAAAAATGAATCCTATCTCATCTGATCTTCTAACCCTTAAATGGCGAGTGTTGCCTTTAAGCAATATATATTATTTTGTAGTTTAAAATTTTATGAAAATAATTTGAAACTAATGCTTCTTGTTGCCAATAAAGTTCATACTGTTGTTCATAATGGCACTTGCCATGGACAAGCTCGCTGACGAAGTCAGCAGCGATTTTAAGCCAAGGGAGCGTCTCTTGTTTTAGTAGCGCCAACTAGAGCCAAGCGTACGTCTTAGCAACTCACGCATCACATTCGTTTGCACAACCCCTTTTTACAGGGGGCACATTCACAGATAGAACAGATGAAGAACAACCATGCCCGAACCGGGATTCAAACCCAGGACGCCCAGGTCACGGGGAAGACGCGCTACCCCTCTGCCAGGACGCCGGCAAAGTTCATACTAAAAAAATTAAGTCAATTTACAACATGCACGGGCCAACACGAGTACCGATGAAAAATAAAAATAAACTGATGATTTTTTAAAATTGTAATTGCACTTGTCCGTTGTTGTATTGTAATTGTCCGTTGTATGCTTAAAAATACTATATTTTATTCGGTAATGTTGAATTAACAGTCGCTACTTGAAAAGTAAGGCAATTAAATGTTTATTTAAAATTCAATCTTTTCAATTAAAACTGAATGCTGCCGATTGGTAGTATATTAGTAGTGTTTTTTTAGCGGTAAATATCATTTTTTTAAACCAAAAGAATTTTGAAGTATTGTTCCCATGATTTATTCAAGAACTTAGTCTCAAAATTTTTTAAAATAAATTTTCAAAAAGTCAGGAATATAAAAGTTAATTGAGAAAGGGAGTTTATTTTGACGATTACGATACTTTCTATATACTTATATATACGAGAATGTAAAGATGCTGTATAACTAATTTAATCTAATTTAAATATCAAATATCTTATCCGAGTGTAGCAATGTATTTTTGTAGAATTCGTAAAACTATGACAAGAAATGATAATGTTAAAACAATCAACTCTTATTTTGTATTTTAAAAATATACTTTTTCTCTTTCTCGTAGCTCCTGACGTTTTTGTATTTGCTTTTAATCTCGTTAAGAGTATTTGCGCATTTCGCATGACAATCTTTTCTGTATTTTTAAAAGATTTTTTTTTAGTGTTTTCCCGATGGCCTCTGCTTTGGTAAATAGCCACTTGGAACCCGCGATCCTTTGTTATTAGATATGTCTCAAGAAGCTAGTGACATTTGAATTAATATATTTTCAACGAAGGGGAGCTGGCAGTTTTTTTACTGTCTGAAGAAAAGTAAATTGACTTAGAGGAGCAAACAGTTTCGTATTTTCTCAACCTTTTCTTTTGCATACCCTTGCAATCTGAATAATCTTCTAAAAACTAGATTGCTGTTTGACATGGCCCTCGATTAAAATTTCTAAAAAGTATTATATCTTTAAACTGTGACAGTTAAATCATTGGGTGCTCTGTTTGTATTTTTATACAATCTGTTACTAAAAATGTCTTGGAGATTGTCCTTTTCCTTCACTTAAGAAAAAATCTATAAACATAAAAGTAGGAAGTAGCATTTAATATATTTATCGGTGTATTTATTGTTGTATTTGTTGTAACGCTTAGGAGATTTGAGCTCTTTTGTTAATGTAGGTAACTACATTGAAAAGTCAATTTTTGGCTAAAATATCGAAGATATTTTTTACTAATCATGATCTCTGAACATATTTCTTTAAAATCATCTGAATTTTTTTTCTGCATTCACTTTTTTTGGAAAATTACATTGATTTTTCCATTTAATAGTCTATTTAAATCTTTAAATACTGTTTTTTCAAGTTCTAAATTTTGAAAAGATGTTTTTGGGAAAAATTTCATAATTTCAATCCAAATGGATATTTTTTGCTTGAATTTTGTATGATTTCTCTATATGTTCTATTCCTGAACTACAGAATAAGAAATATGTTCATTTGAATAAGTTTTGCTGTAATTTTTTTCTTTATAATGTGAAAAAAAAAAATGAAACGTTTCATGTTATGTATCAGTTAAACTCCAATATTTAAAGAGTGGGTAGAAATACTGTCTTTCTTGGTTCAAGAGATTGGAAATATATTTCCTATCTACAAGATTTTAACACCTAAACTAAAACTTTTTCGGTTATCTTTTTTTAACAGAAGATTTTTTTAAAAAAATTCTTTAATTTTTAGCTGATATATATTTCATATGTGCTTTTTCAAATCTATTTTATTCAAAAAATTTAAAATACTTCTTGGTAATTTTTTCGTTAATGCAGAAAGTATTACTAATTTCCGCCACAAGCGCACAGATGCCTAGTATTTTTTCATACCTAATTTCAGAGAAAATGTTTTATGCATCCCCCCCCCCCATCTTTAACTTGACAGACAAGAACTAATATGTCTTTTTCCATTTGTTAATGACAAATAAAATGTTTGCATTCTTTTTCATGATAACCAAGAAAAGATTCGTTGGGAAAAATATTCTCAGACTACACAAGTCATCGGTTTTGTATTGGGATTTTTAATTTACTTTTATAACATATGTTGATTAAAGTTAATTAATACTATTTATAATAACCGTAAGTAATTAGAACAATAAATTTATTTTTGTTGTGGTTGCTAACATGCTGAAAATTCATTTGTTTTTATTATTAATATTTTATTCCAAAATAATGAAATTTGCTTTTTATAAGCATCTTCGGAAAATGTTGTATAGGTTTAACACTATCAAGCTTAGGAAAATGTATTTTTAATTCTTCATTTTTCAAATGAATGCTTAATATTTATACGTCCTTTGACATCAATGAGATGTCATTGGTAAGTCAGCCATTATTTGTCATGACATCAACGTGAATTGGCATCACTATGTATGACACATATGCTATTCAAATAAAGTGAGAAAAATCAAAAATCGCTGTGTAAATCTTGGGAATTTGCATTTGGCGACTGCTTTGCTAATGATCATCAGAAAAGGAGATATATTAATTGAATGCAGAATTATATTAAAATAGTTATTTTCAAAAAAAAGTTGATAGCAAATAGCAAAAAGTTGATTATATTGTATGAATAGGAATCGTGTAATTCATTACATTTTAATGAATAACATTGCAAAAAATGCCAGCCATTTAGAAGAAACTTTTTGTGAATCTTTGTGGACATGAAAATGTTAAGCGATGTATAAGGGGTTAAAATTTTCTTTTGTGAAGCTTCCATTTGAGTTCTTATTGAAAATTGAATAATAGTAGTCTAAAAGTGAGATTTTAAAAATAAATTAGCATATAAGGTTAAAAAAGCACTTCACAAAATCCGGGTTTTATTAGAATTACTACTTTAGTGTTTGAAAAAACCGAATAATTTAATAAGAGCCAATTCTTCAATGAAAAAAAAATGAAGGAATTCTTGCAAATTAAAATTATATTGCACTTCTAGACTTGAATTTACAATTCGCGACAGTATTAATGCATTTTTTTTTTTTTTTTTCGGACTCGTTACGAACAGTAGGTTAAACAGCCACATCGGTTTGACGTCATTAGCATCGCAACTTTTAATCATTCATCAATTATAGACGCTTTCATACTGTATAATTAATATTTGTCAATAACTCGTATATCTTTCTTTATTCATTCCTGTTTTAATCAATTTAAAGCATGCAGATAAAAATGAAAGGCATGAATTGAATTAAATTATGTATGGCAATTAACACTTTCAACACTATCGACGAGATACCTCGTCCTTCAGATATTTTCAATTACAGGTTTCTGTGGGCTAAAATTTGCAGACGAGATATTTCGTCTTTCAGATGCTTCCAATTACAGGTTTCTGTGGGCTATCATTTGTCTCTTATGCCAGTTTAAAAAATCATGAAAAAAAGTAAAGGTATTCTTCAGATATGTGTTAGAAAGTTCAACCTATCTAAACTGGCATAAGAGACAAATGTTAGCCCATAGAGACCTGTAATTGGAAGTATCTGAAAAACGAGATATCTCGTCGGTAGCGTTGAAAGTGTTAGCATTATAAATATTGTCGGTAGTCTAATTGGCATTCTATAAATTTTTCAAAATTGTTTTTCAGCATAAGTTTTACCTATTCTGAAAATGAAATATAAAAATGTGAAAGTTATTCAATATTATAATAAATTTGTATTGTTAATACTGTTTTAGCTTTGAAACATGGAATAGGTTGAATAATAGGTGCGCTTATTGATCAGCGCTGTGAATCATCTTTTACTATTCAAAATATTTTACCTTCCGTGTTCGTTGAGTAAAAATGAATCTATCTTGGATTTTATACTTTTATTCGATGTTTAAGAAATGATTGTTTTCAGGGCAGTTAAAAAAATTAATCAATTCAAAACTGATTTCAACCAGTTTCAGAAATCAAAATATTCATATGGCCTTTGTTTATGAAATGCTAACTAACTTCGTTAAAATGCGTATTGATTTGGGGAGATAGCGATAGATATCGCGATAAGTGGTACAGGAAGTGAAGCGGACGACATTTTACGTCATTCATTGTGTTGGACTTAAAATCTGAAGGGCACGCATGGCTAGGCATAATTTAGTAGAGCAGGAGGCAAGTGTTGGACAGAGCTGTCCGCTTTTCTGTTTTTATTTCGTTTCCTTGACAAAGTCACAAATTGTGACTGAAAAACTAGGGAAAATATTTCGTTGTTTGATGTCTCTCGTTGGTTTATTTAAATACTATTATTTTCAAATGTCGAATGTTAAGTATTAGTCCGTGACAAATATTTTAAAATAATAATTTAAGATTTTTTTTTTTCTCCTTTATCGTTTGATGTAAAATTACTAGTTTAGTTTTTTTCTGCTCTTCACTTTCATTATATGGAATATCTCTGAATTTATATCTTAATTAATTTCCAATTTTTTAATCTTAAATTAGCCCATGTTACTTTATTTTTTAAGTTTCTCTTATTTCCTGATCGAAATCGAAATTTTCACTTATTTATTTGTAATTTGTGTTCTAGATTGCCGAGCGAAGGGATAAAATTCCTTAACGCCCACGCGTTTCTTTCAAACATACCTAAGATTCCCTCTCCTAAATTGACACATATAAAAAAAAATCCCCATCAGAATCTCTTTGTACAAACCTGAAGAGAAAAGTTTCAAGCATTTTTGCTCTTGTGTTCTAGTATGAACGGACGCGTCCCCCCTTTATCCCTGTGTGCAAATCATGCCTCCCGTGGAAAAACAAATTGAATTTAATTCTAAATTTGACTTCCTTTCAGCAAAGCAATTGTAAAATTACATTATATAATATGAGACGCTATGAAGTCATTGCGGAATTTGAAAAAACAAAAATTGAGAAAATTAATGTTTTCAATGAAGAAATAACTATTTATCTATAATTATGAATACATATTAGCCTAGGAGAAAACAATGCAACATATAAATCCATAAATAATTAAAAAGATTATTATTTACTCCATTTAAATTTACAAAAAAAAAAAAAAAAAAAAAAAAGATAGGAGGGGTTTAACCTTATTGGCATTTGAGACTGATGTATCTTTTAATATCTTTGGAATGATTTCTTTTCTGCGGTTTAATGTTTCAATTATTTTGATTACTGCAAATGAATTGACCCGTTTTCAAATATTTTCATTGTCGCCATAAGATTTTACGGTTTCATTTGTAACACGGAATTATTTAGTTTTATAAGCACCCTCTGTTTGGTGTGATATTGCAAAATCTGACGTTTATGCCATTAAATCTAACACAAGCAAACAAACTACATGAAGCTATTAGATATGAAATAAGGGCAATTCTTTGAAATAGTTATAATAATTAATTTTTGGAATTAAGAATCTCATTAGTTACTGAAGTGCATGTAATTACTTCATTAGAGGGAATTCCTTTCAACTAATACTAAATTAGTACTAATCATTGTGCGTTAATAACTTTATTCGTGTTTAACAATTAATAGTTAATTGCTGAAAATGTTTTGCAAATCCTTGGATTGGTGCAGTTTCTTTTCTTGTGATAAATATTACTATATTTCAGCTCTAACATAATATTTTACCGCATTTGATTTTTAATTTAGATAGTAGTGTAGCTTTTATATTCCATCGATTGAGGAAGCCTGTCCATGTAATTCTATAATGCTGGAATAGACATTCAGTGGCCCAGTTTAGAATGCCTAGTTCCGAAATCGGAGTAAACCCTTGTTCGTGCTGTTTCCAAAGTCTTGCCGTTGCTGGTAGCAACCGAAACTTGAGTAAAGTTCCAATTATAGAAATGAACATTTGCGGACAATATTTCCTTTTAATACGTGGATAAAAATATAGGGACAAATGTTTAACATTTGGCAGATTTTAAAAATTGGAAACCAAAATGTAAATCATTATCTGATGGCAACATGTTAAATATTAACCGATTGCAGTGAAGACTCCACCTGTTCGATTCGAGCTTTTGTAAAGAGGGGAATTTTCGGGTATCTCTTTTTGGTTTTTCTCTTATCTTCTCCGTTTATTATAAAGAGCTGAGACCAGTGTGTAACACCATTCTTATCAGTAACTCTGAGGGCTCAGATTGCAAGTTTCAAAACTTTCAATCCTATAGGAAAAGGATAACGTGTCAAATAATCTACGACCAGTCTTAATCAAGAAATCTTTCTTGTGGTCCCTAAAGATGTTATCTATAAAACAGTATACTGAATGAAAAGTACATTGCGTACAAACATGCGTTTCCTTCAGGCTTCGAGACAAAGCGTTTCTCTAATCTACCAACTATGGACTTGCCTGAACGGGAATAAGTCTTACAAAAGGTAGTGGGACAAATGCGTACGGACATTTGCGTACATAAAAGGCCAATAAATCATGCGTAGATCTTTGAAAAAAAGGGGGTAGGGAGTGATTTGTCTAGGTTTGCTGAAACATATGTTATCTGTTGGCAAGAGTATTTGGCGAGAAAATGTATTGGTATTTTAACTAAATTTTGAGACTTAAACACAAGGAAAATACTTTTGTTTTCATAGGTATATGCTGGCTCTGTACACACCAGGAAGTCTGCCTATCAAATTTGTCAAATATACACTTTGGAGGGTAGGAAAGGGATTTTTTAAAATTTTTAATTAGAATTTTAATTAATCAAAAATTAAGAGAAATACTGACTTTTTTTTCCGTGATAACTTTCTAAAAATTTACAGTAAAAAATAGTTTTTACTTGCAAATCATATTAATTCTGTGTACTATTCATTCACAGTCAAAGTATGCTAAATATAGTTCTTAAATGAAAATCAATAAACTTTAAAAGAAAATCTGAAATAGAAATTCCATTCTAAAAAAATTACGCCCGAACTTAACTATTACCATCACAAACGATCCCAATTGTTTTAAGATAAGTGGATTATTTAAATGTGCATTTCAATTTTAAATGTAATTTCGAAGAATTTATCGGCATCTTTTTTTTTTCCCACCATTTAATCAATCCATCTCTCAAACTAATCAATTACATTTCACTTTTCTGCTTAACTCTTAGACTATCAAACAAAACAAACAAGGTTGCGGTTTTGGCGATTCTTTTCTTGTAATGATTTAGAGCTTATTCCAAGATGAACCCATACATTTGTTCCTCTTATTCTTTTTTCCCCCACTTTAGGGGATAGGGGGGAAGGCATTAAAAATTACTTATTACATTGAATCGTCCGCTATTTCCCCTCGTCTCCTCTATCTCTCGTCTATATCTCCCTAGCAAAAATAAAGAGTGTCCCAAAATGAAATCGAGATTTGAATTTGCCACTATTCGTGCAGTAAAATATTGTCAACCCTATTAAAAACACCATTTGACAGCTGATAGTTTAGGGTTAGTAAAAATGGAGCGTTACATGATAGAACAACGTGTGTTCATTGTTGAACAATATTTCAAAATGAATGAAAGTATGGCGGCCACAGTATTTAAATTTGAGAATTGGCCCTCTAGATCAGATGATTTAACACCGTTAGATTTATTTTTATGGAGTTATTTGAAGTCAAAGGTCTATGCTAATAAGCCAACAAGCAGGCTTGCATTCAAGGGGAAAATTCAACGCTGCATTAACGAATTCAGCGACATTTATACAAAATGGTCATGGGAAATTTCGACAAAAGAGTGCGTATGAGGCAGCAAAGCCATGGAGGTCATTTGCTCTCTGTGTTATTCCATACATAATCCTATCCTATGTACTTTACGATTCAATACAAATATAACAATTTAAAGAAAAAAAAAATGTTTTTTATTTAATTCAAATCTTGCGTTAACACATTGTTCTATGCTGCAACTCTCCATTTTTACTAGTTACAGAATTTTTTTTTTTGTGAGATTGGGAATTAAAAATAAGCTTTATACATTTTAGTGGGTATAGTTGTTATTATTTTTAAAAAAAGTCTTAGTTATTTTCTCTAATAAAGCTGTCAAATTTTTAATGCATTTTGTGACAATCCTAATCATTAGCAATCTTGTATATAATTCCTTTCCCATAGTTTTCGAGTTTCCGTTTATGCCATTTTTTATATTACAACAATGCTATGTTTCAGATTGTGAATAGATGAGCGAGGTGTGTGTGTGTGTTCAAAAATTCTTCGTTCTACCTGTTAACTAATTCAAATTTTCCCTGGATTTAAATTCTTGGTCGATCAATCGATAATAATTTCAATTTGTCTATATTCTACAAATTATCTCTTATCACTCGAACTCAGGCTCCACTTGAACTCTTATTTTCCCATAATGTCTCAAAGACATGTTGAAACCGAAAAAATAGCTTTTTCAGCAAATTCAATTCTAAAACTATATAAGTTTAAAATACTTTCTCACGGCCTCTTTTTTAAAGCTTCCTGCCTTTCTTTTCGAACTGTGTCTCCTGCTAGTCATAGTTATCTTAAAGAAATCTTGAAGGTGATGAAAATTGAATTCTTTTCATAATATGACGGAGAATAAAATATATTGTTAAATACACTCCGTGCCTGATTCTCCTTAAATCAAAAAAATATAGTATCTTGCAGTTTTGACATGTCCCTATTCGGTACTGGTCGAATTAATATGTTAGAGATAACGATTTTTCATTTGTAAGATTAAATTCAAGATTCGATTTTAAAAAAATCCATAGAATCTTCAGCAATCTCATATTAGTCTAGAATATGAACTTTTCGGAACACTGCATTACAAAGAAGTGTATACGCTCACGTTTACAATTACTTCCGGTTTGAAAAAAACTTGTCTCAACCCTAAGCTGAGTGCAGTCCCTCTATTGTTGGGAAACAGTCCATATAGAACGAAACTGGTTTTGATGTGAAAAATAATGTTTTAATTTTTTTTCTAATACTTCCCGTGAATTCCATGTATTGGCCAGGAATGTTGCAGGTTGTCGTAGCGACGCCCGTTTCAAATTACAGCGTTCGATGTTTTGCTGCAAATAGTCATGCTCGGAACTTAGGTACGATACATTTGTCTCCCTAAACAACGGTAATTGCCTTGTGCATTCCCCAACCCGTGCCTCTTTTGTATGCATTTAAAAATAACATGCCGCGTACACTTCATCCAAAAGACATGTTATTACCGCATCACCGCAGGCGATTTCACGCCAAAAATCACGAATTTACTTTCCAAGCAAAGAGCGTCATCGGCTACGTGTTGGGAATAATGCCTTTTTCTATTCGATGGAGTAGGAAAGGGAATCTTTCATTTTCTGTGCTAGGGAGAAGTGCTAAGGCTATTTTCTTTTAGTGCTGCTATCTTAATTGAGAATGACTGCCACGTCTTGAAGGCATGGATAGACAAACTGTTTTGTTTTAGTGGTTTAGTTGGAGGACAATTATGAAATTCCAATTCCAGGAATTTTTGAGTTGATGAGCGTTATGAAGACAGGTTGAAGTATGCTTTAACTACAGACCCTGTGGATTAAGATATTTGTAAGGTGTTATATTGCTCATTTTTGAGAATCGTGTTTCGTTATATCGTTGGCGTACGTGCAGGTATTCGTAAAAAGAATTATCTTCACTTATGTGCTGTGGCTTGAGTCTAAAAAATCATGAACTTCACTTTTTCATTTACGAAGCACGGAAGAAGTATTGTAAATTTCAAGAAATTCGAATTCCAGATTTTGACGAGTCCGTGTTTCACACCTCTCTGAATCCGAAAAACACATTTTTGGCATTTGTGTCTGTATGTGAATATGTTAACTTTGAGCTAGAGAGCCGAAATTTGGCATATGAAATGAAGACCAAACTGGTAGATTTCTATCAAATTTTGAACGAAATCCATGTACAGGAAATCTGTGGGGCTGTTCAAGTGAACTCGATGACTACAAAAGGCAGTGTAGGTGAAATTTGGTAGATTTCTATCAAATTTTGAGCGAAATCTGTGTGGCTGTTGAGTACAAATGAACTTCATGACTACAAAAGGCCGTGTAGATGAAACTTGGTACACACCAAATCCGTGTAACGGTTGACCCTATGTTAGTCCAAACTTCCACATGCTTGTAAACGCTATGACTTAAATCAGTGAAATTTGGTGTGCTATCTTGTGACTGTAGTTTTGTTCAAATTCAGCAAAGATGCCAAAACTACATATTCTCGCGATAGATTCGGGAAAAATGCTAGATTCACGCCAAAGATCTGTATTTCATAACTATCGTTCATAAATGATGCCATACAAGGTATTAAGAACCATACGAAAGTCCCACAATTTTATGTGGAGGGAGGGGGATGCGATGTTTATTGGAGACTATCCGAGAAAGTTTCAGGGAGACCACACTCGATGATGAATTCCTTCTCATTTATTTGATGTAATATGAAAATAGATATAGCTTAGAAGGAGGGTGGCAAATGTGTTAGTTAATTGTGCATCATTCTCGAGTACGTTTCTTTCTCATGAACAAAAATATAGTGCATCATTATAAGGCGGAATCTACAGACTTTATTTCCGAGTTGCATAGGTTTTATGAGTGGATGCGTTCAGTTAAAAATGTGATTGGAGTAAATCCGTAGACTAAGACTTAATTACTAACCAGTTAATTGTTTCGACTTCTTCGGAAAATGCATATCTAAACTGTGTCTCAAAAATCGAGCGATGTCACTGCTTATTACTCCTGACGAATAAACTCGCCATAACGCAAAATGTTATACTTTTTCCAAGACGAGTATACTCGTCAAAAACAGTTAACTGGTTAAAAATTACGCTTGATTTTCACTTCCTTCGAGCCATTAATATTTGTTCTTATTTTAGTCAGTGATTATACCACTATGGTACCAAATGAGATGGTACCGTTTTTGAAATATGTGAAAGCATTGTTTAGCTAAAGCTGCTCAAGAAATAAACAGCGGGCTTTTTGCGCACCCTAAAAAAAATGTTTTTAAATTTTACTTATACTGTATTATCATAAAATTACTGCCACTTTTTTCAGTTATTCTATCAAAAGACATTTGAACACGTTACAGGAGTCAAATAAAATGTCTCTGATTTTTAAGAGTTTGATTTTATAAAATATGTTGTACTTGTTGAAAATGCTTTTTAAAAAATGGAAATCAACATTTTTGTGGAGCAGCAATTCAAAAAAAAAAAAAAAAAAAAAAGATACTGTTTGATTATAATAACTGTTTCGTGGAGCACTGTGAGGTTTACTGCCACGAAGAATATTTTCACTCGATGGTTGTCCTCAATAACCTACTGGCTTTTTTTTTTTTTTTTTTGTCATTTTTCTGACATCGTGAAAAATACCCTGTCCTTGTTGCAAATACTTTTAAAAAAATAATTTTGTGGAGCACTGTTACTATTTGATAATGGCATTTGTTTCTTGGAGCACTGGAAGGTTTACTGACACGAAGAGTGTCTTCACTCATTGCCCACCGACCCTCAATAACCTATTTGCTTTGTTAGATCGAGTATTTTCCCTAACTTTTCTCATTTTTCCGAGATCGATCGTGAAGAGTACGCTGTCCTTGTTGAAAATACTTTAAAAAAAATAAACAATTTTGTGGAGCAGCATTTTACAAATTAGTTGCTGTTTGATTACAATAACTGTTTCGTGGAGCACTCTGAGGTTTGCTGTCACGAAAAGTGACTTCTCCTGATGGCCTCCGGCCTTCAGTAACCTATTGGTTTTGCTAGGTCGACCATTTTCTCCCCAACTTTCTCATTTTCCTACCATCGATCGTGAATAACGGTTCCAGATTTAATGAGAAGATGTAATTGCTCGGTTTATTGTTTGCGTTTCTGGTGGATGCGCTATTCATAGGTTATAGGATGTTTGGATTCGAAGATGTTACTTGTTCTTGAGGAAAATTTTGGATACATTGTAGTTCAACTTCCCCATCTTGTTTTCGTGGCACGGTAGAGCTTAAATTGAGACGCTCTTGCGATGATATGTAATAATAAACGCTTCATTACTGAAGAAATCTGCTGATATTGTTTTTCAGTCTGGAAATATAACCCAGATGTTTTTCTGAGCAAAATTAATGAGAAACGTTATCGGAGATTGTTTTAGTGATAAGATATCCGAATCTCTCTACACGTGTAAGGGAAGGGGGGAGATGTTACCTTTTTAAATCTATTTTTAGCGTTTATGAGCACAGCATTGAGGTTCTTTTTGACCTTAAAACATTAATTTTTTTAAGGATTTCGACGTAAATTATTTGAAATAAAAGTTTCATACATATAACAGATACTTTGTATATCCAACATTTTCGTCATAGGATTATAAAATGAGTTTTTCTTTTACTAAAAATTATTGTAGTTCACTACAAGTAAGTGTTTAGTAATCGAAACGCCCTGTGATTAGAATTCAGTTTTTCGCCACATTAAAATATTGGCTGTGAAATAAAATAATAAAAAACATAGGCACTTAAAAGAATAAAAAAGTACGTATTTCCAAACATTACTTAATGCACAAACCAGTTCAAGTATTAACAGGGCGGAATATTAATTCCATAGTTAAAAACTCGTTGACATGTTGGCAATTTGATTTTTAAATTAAAAAGATTCAATTCTGAAAGCCAAACTGAGAAGAAAAAAAAAAAAAAAATTACTCGCTTATTGTGGGGATTTAAATCAAGTAAATTACTTTGTTTCTGTAATGCGTTAGCTTTGTTAGCCCGGCTTATAAACATGTAGTATGTGGATTGTTGAATGTTAATGAATGAACGAAATTTCTATTAATTTGTTTTAATTATTTTTTTCTCGGTTTTTCTGTTTTGCATCTTTTGACCACCATTGTGATCGTGTTTGATAGTGAAATGACTTTTGATTTGAATTTTAAAATCCTCAAATCCTGCTTGATTGGAAAGAATCAAATCAATATAGAATTTAATCATTGCAATAATTAAGGTCTGTTATTTAAAGTTGATCTAGAAAGCAAAGGGTTCAACCTGCACGTTCTACACTCATTACTGAACCATTTTATTTACTTATTTATTTATTTTTGTATTTAATTCCAGATTATCTTACAATTACCGTTAAGGATTTTTTCAAGTATTCAGTCAAAAGATATTTAAAATGCATACAAAGTTAAGTAAAATTTCGCGAAGACAAATTCTCTGATTTGTAAAAGTATAATTTTATGGAAAAAGTCCTCAGTGTTTTGTTGAAAGTGTTTAAATTCGATTAAAATTCTTAAACAAGAAAAAGGTTTTAAAAAACAACCAAAAAAAACACAAAGCCTAATGCTACAGCTTTCAAACTTCTTAAGCAATAATTAAATTTCACACAGATATTCAGAAACATTCATATTGAAAAAAAAAAAAAAAAAAAAAAAAAAAATGGTGATTTAAGACAAAATTATTGACTAAATGCAAAAAACTAAACGCTTGTTTTATTTGTCTGAAACTTACTAATACAGAAATATGCTGTATATTAATTCATAACTGGATTATAGACCCTTTACTGCAAATAAAAATTGTTCAAAAACATTTTCATGTAATATGCTTCCTTCCTATAATTCCACCATTTTGCGACAACCTCATCTAATTTCGAAGTTTATTACATTTTATTGGGGTGAAAAGTACCTAATTCTTCAAATCCTTTGTTGCTGTAATAACTAAGCTCTAGTACTTAAGGGGTAAATTTTTCATTAATAAACTTGACAATTTTATATATAAAGAATGAATAACCATTGTTGATAGCATCCCAATAAAATCATTCAATTAAGTCTCCCATTTTTAGAAACTTCTTATTCATTTTTAGACACTATTTAAAAGCTACTGGAAATAGAAGCGGTTGCGTCATATCAATTCATAACTGGATTATAGACCCTTTACTGCAAAGAAAAATTGTTTAAAAATATTTTCATGTAATATTCTTCCTTTAATTCCATCATTTTTAATTCATCGTCAGAAACTTCATCATTTTTAGAAACCATTTAAAAGCTACTTGAAATCAAGGCAGTAGCTTCATATTAATTACCAAACTTCATTGCATCCCTATCTAAAGGCAACGTCCTCTTCGCAATGATTTATGGTTCGTTCAGAATTTTGATACCCGCAGCTCCATCGGAATTGGTCCGATTATTCGATTCCCCTGCTCCATGTTTTTGTTATCCCTTCCATATTGTTTTCCTTTTTGACAAAATCAAATAATATAAATCGCTCCTGAAATCACTTCGTTATACAGCAGGGAAGAATGGATAAAAAAGAAAGGAACTCCCGAACAAATATAAAGGACTTTTATATCCCCGCCTTCCAGAGTTGATTGATGTTTTTCGATATGCTTCCCCATGGGATTGATGGATTGATGCTAGCGACATCAATCACTTTTAGCTCTCAGCTCCCTCCCCGATCGCCTCTGTTATTCCCGAATCACCTATTCCGGCTCATTCAATCTATTGCGATAAAATAGTTTGGCTGAAAGGTGGTGGTGATCGACATTTTTTTGCATTTAATCTTTTATAAGTATTTTCTGACCATTTCGCTCTAACGTCTGCTTTAGAGCTGTAAATTTTTAGGGGGCTATCTGTCTTAGAATGTGACTGTTAGCTATCCCTTTTATTTCCAGGCATGAATTCTTTTGTCGAAGGCTCTTTATTTTGGCTTTCGGTAATAAATAACCATCGATTCCTGAATGTTTAGATTTTCTCATCCTGCTCATGGTATTCAGTATACTTTTGGTTTCCATGGAGTGTTTTGACTGCAATGTGAAGATGAAAAAGATGCAAAACAAAATATTTCTAATTATGTGGATTCTTGAACATTGACTGAATAATCGGTGAACACTTTAGGGTTGTTTGAATGCGCTTATGCCTAATGATCAGAAGATGTGCATTCTTTTAGGTAGATTTCTATAGGAAAACTACCTATTACAGTGTTTCTTAAGACGCGACTTCAGGTAAATTTCAGGTCTTCACCAATCATGGTCCGTAGAACCCAAAACTACTCTTCGTCCAAAAGTTATATAAGATGCGTATAACGTTTTCCCCATGTTATCTTCTGAACAAGATAACTGCAGTAACTTCGTTTGGATTTTAACCGACTTGGAATATGTTGTTAAAAATGTAGAAACCTCGGATTAATTCGTAAATGAGCCATCTGACTCAAAGGGGTTGGAAATAGTGGGGGGGGGGTTGAAATTTTCGTTTTGCTATAACTTCCTTAATATTGAAGATAGAAAAATAAATTAAATTAGCGCCTCATTAAGACGAACAACTTTCATATTTAAAGCTTTTCGATAACTGCAGTATGTTAGAAATTAGGAACTAAAAAGTAATTAAGCCTAATTTTGCCTGAAATTAGATTCATGAAATATTTACTTAGATGAGAAGTCTTTACCTTCCAGCTTGCTAAGAGGAATTTTATTTCTTTCAAGATCAATTTACAATCATTAAACAAATCTTCTAATTACTTATGTTAATATACTCGCATCATACGTTTCTTATATTTGAAAGTGATATTTCTCTAGAAAAATAGTGAATAATTTCACTCATTGCTTAGCTGAGCTATCCAACTACCTCATGTGAATGTTAGTAAATTCATATTAATTATGCTATAGATTTCCGGTTCACAAAACTATGGAACTTTTATGTTATTTTCTTTGTTTCAAATCTGATAAGTTGCCTCTTATCAGAGCGGTCTTTCTGATAAACAATGACCAAGTTTGGTATTAAACATTTGAGCTAATTAGGGGATCTGACTATCGCGAATTGGAGACGGATGGTCATCGTGTATTTGACACTGGTGTTTACTGAATCGGCCATCAAGTATCACACATCCTCACATCGGTTGAGATTTTGCCCTTGTCATATGACCACGGTTCGATATGACGTTTGTCCCTAATAGCTCTCGTACTGCTCCGAAACGGAACGTTAATCTAGCTAAACTAATTTCCATCCCAATTGAGTAAATGTGCTGCATAGTCATCAGTATAGTCCGACCTATATTATTAAACCGACCTATATGTATTAAAGTGATTAAGTTGGATTACTCTTGGGATAACTCTTTAACTGTATTTTAATGTTGCTAAATTTACCTTTGATGGACATAACCGAAGAGTCTAGTTGATCTTCATACTCATTAAAGTTGCTTTTCATCTAGCTAAACTTATTTCCATCCCAATTGATTAAATGTGCTGCATAGTCATCAGTATAGTCCGACCTATATTATTAAACCGACCTATATGTATTAAAGTGATTAAGTTGGATTACTCTTGGGATAACTCTTTAACTGTATTTTAATGTTGCTAAATTTACCTTTGATGGACATAACCGAAGAGTCTAGTTGATCTTCATACTCATTAAAGTTGCTTTTCATCTAGCTAAACTTATTTCCATCCCAATTGATTAAATGTGCTGCATAGTCATCAGTATAGTCCGACCTATATTATATATATGTATTCTTAAAGTGATTAAATCGAATTACTCTTGGGATAACTCTTTAAGAACTGTATTTTAATGTTGCTAAATTTACCACTGATGGACATAACTGAAAACTCTTAATTGATCTTCATATTTATTAAAAATGGTATACGTTTTATGATTCTTAAGATTTGTACTGGGCATTTTCTCTCATAAATTTCTTTACACATAACTTTGTTTTTGCATTTAAATAAGTAAAGGAAAAGGCCTTTCACAGAAGTGTAGTCATGGTTTTTTTTGGTCTGGTGCACTTCGCTTTTGGAATCCTTGCCCCCATTTTCTGTATGAACTCTCAAAAGCTGGCCCGATTGGGTGTTTTCTGGAAAAAGCTTTGTGAATGAATGTGTCGGAAATTGGTGTTTAATGTGTTCCTTCCTCGACGATGGGTGTCTCATCCATCACGTCTGGAACCACATTACTGTAAAAAGTGCAACCACGCGAAATGTCTGAAACTTTTAGTTATTTTTCAACGATGATGAGTATGGGCTTTGTACTTCCATGACATCTACTGACTTATGACGACTTCTGTTAAATTTCGCGTGAAAGAATGTGTTAGTTTTCCCATTACATTTTCGATAATATAAATTAGTGATCGTTTAAATGAGCAATGCAGTAAATAAATTGACATTTCTGGTAAACATGCGGAAATAGAAATTTTGGCAGAATGACTTATGACGACTTAAGATGATTTCCCATTAATTTTTCCATATATCGGTGGTATTTTAAATGTATAGTGGCAATAAGAAACTTATGTCATCTCCATATAGAAAGTAGGCCAAAATCGGAAGTTCGGCTGAAGGAATTTTGAATTTATTTACATATTTTTTTAATTATTATTTTATTTATATTTATTTGGATTTATTTCTAAAAAATCCATTAGAGAAGTGCACAGGGGAAATGTGTACACGAGATTGTTACATAGTTGATTTCTCTGCATTATTTCATCTGATCCATAAATAAAATTGAAACCATATAGAATCTTATAGGCGCCCACATCACCGATACGTTAATTTGCACTTTAAGCGTCTTATTAATGAAATAGCACAACTTTTGTTTCAAATGTCGACCATTATCAATGATTGGTGTTTAAAACGATATACTTTTCATATATTTTAATCGTTTTTTAATACATTTTGACCATATTCAAGATACAGCGATAATTTTTTTTTCACTTTGATTTGTCTTTACACTGTTTGAATTCTAGAACTGGTGATTTTTTTTTATATATATAATGGCTTATTAAGTTTGAATTTCAATTCCATCTGTAAAATTGAGTTTCTCTTCAATTAATGTGCATGTCTTTTACGGCATTCTGATCTTGAAGTGTAAAGCAGGGAAAGTATCTCTCGCATTTTCTTGTCACCTTTGTGGCTATTATCCATCACGGAAACAAATGACTGTCGCCTGAATGGATAGGGGAATTCTCCCTCCTGATACATAAGAATGATGTTTCTTCTCAATATAAAAACTGTTATAAATACATGCTACCCAAATCATCAATTCCGGGAGAACAAAATATTCTTTTGGTGACATATAAATGCGTATTTTTTAGTCGTAATGCTGCACGACGGTAGAAAATACTCAAAGATTAAGGGCTATTTTCTGAAATATAACAATTATAAATAATGCATGAAAAATTCTAGCGATTATAAGAAATTCCTTGTAAGAAATTCCAGGAAAGGAAAGGTTCGAACCCTATTGCATAAAAAAACCCGCCGTGAATATGTCTTGGTGCACGTTAAATCTTGCATCTTGATTGGTTTGGTTTAGTTATATTAACGTCCCGTTTAAAGCAACACTAGGGCTATTTTGAGACGGACCTCGTAATTTTGAACCGCGGTCAGATGACGAGGACGACACCTGAGCTGGCACCCTCCTCTCCACACCACACCATCGGGAGGACGTTTGGTCATGACGGATTTAACGTGCAACAGACCCCCTTATACGACGGTTCTTCGGTGGAATCGGGTCACGAACCTGAGACCTTGCCACCGCGGCCCTATCTTGCATTTTGAATTAAACGTCCTCTTACTGGAATAGTATGGAAATTTGGAGTGAGAGATGACGGCTCGAATTTATTGTAACCCCTTGTCTGTGATTCAAAATTACGAAGTCCACCCCAATGCAGTTGCTATGGTGTTTGAAAATGAGACATTAATATAAATAATCAATCCGTTAAATTCTATAAGTTAATAAATAATTAGTATCTTCCAAATTGCTATTATAATTATATATGACTAAAAGCAAATATTGCCTTTACAGTCCAGTCTAGACGGCGAAAACTCAATTTGAATCCATGCGAATAGGGTATGGCCAACAAGTTTAGATGAATTAAGCATGCATCAGGCCAAAAATTTGTCTTGCTGTTTTTACCATGATAAAATTATTTCAGACAAACTCAATGCTCAAAGCTTAGGATTTTTTATTCTTAGAAAGGTTTTTTTTATCAAAGATAATTGTGTTTTTCATATTACTTTATAAAAGCAGTCATAGATATTAAAATAAAGGATTGGATTAAAGTGAGTAGGATTAAATTAAATTTTTGATGCAAATATTTCAGATGATTTTAATGATAATTTATTGATTTCTAAATACTTCGGATTTAGCCGACCTAAATCAAAATGGAATAATGACTCAGAAAGGATCTGTTCCTTGAAGCTATTTTGGGCAAATTGGAACCTGAGGCTTTTTAATACTTTGTCATGTTAGAGGTTTTTCATAATTCTTCAAAACAAGTGTATTAGATTGCTCAACTTTTTAAGCAGCATCACTTGAATTTAATTGGCATGTCTTCCATAAATCTTCTCATTTTTTTTTTTTTTTTTTTTTTTTTTTTAATTTTGTAACCATTTACTAATTATCCATTTTTCTTAGGTTTTCAAAATATCGAACTTTTTTTTTTTTTTTTTAATTCTGCTGTTTAAGAAAATAAATTTTAAAGGGAAGTGAACGTAAAGGAAAAGTGGCTAGAAGTAATGTTTTGCCCAGTTCGCTTTTTAGTAATAAATATAAAAAGAAAGGAAAAAAGAGATCACCATGTTTACTTTATTTTTGTTTATGTAGTGATAACTTTTCTATGGATTTTCGTTAATAACCTACGTTAAATTTTGTCAATTTTTTGATGGTTATTAATCCTTTCAGACGCCAATAAGTGTTTTCTAACATTAAATATTTTTTAATTATTGTACGAACCGCTCAACAAAATTTTGGCTTGAAGAACCATTTGCATTTTTTAACACCAAGTCTACGGATTATAAACTTATAACTCTGCAAATATTTGACAATTCCCCCGACAGGACTTAAAAGTATTAAATAAAATTCAACCAAGTGCTGTTGATGTGGGGGCTGACGTTAACACTGACTAGGAGGGGTGAAAGCATGGTAATTTTCACATCCGGTATCAATCTCTAGTACTTAAAATTCACAAACAATCCTGACCAGCGAAACACCCAATTTCCGTTCTTTATTGTCTTCGCACGCATTCTTCATTAAAAAATGTCGGCGGACGAAATAAAGACGCGCGCTGTGTGCAGTGCCAGTTTTCCGGACCGGGCAGGAAGTGACGTCACTGGGTGACAGGTTCATTAACTCTCCTTCTCTTTATCTCTTGTTTTCTACTCATTCCTTCTGCTTCGAAGTTAACCGGCTGCTGACCAGTATCACAATCTGTCTGCGTCGCGAACACTTTTTACCACTCGACGAGTCGCCTGCTTCGTTTTACTGCTTGTTTACTCAGTTGGGGAGGTGGAATTTTTGTCGCTAACGTAATTGGATTGTTATCGGAAATATAAGCATTTCAAAGCACTTTTAACATCACTTTTGGCAAATGTTTTTCTGTGATCTTATTATTGGTAATGATCTTTCTCGCATTATTATTGAAATGTAGTGTTTTTAATATTTGTTCCAACTTGTATAGAAAATATACAAATAGAGAGAAATTGGTAGTATAGGAAATATACTACAAATTGGGAGAGATTGGTTGTATGGGAAATATACTACAAATTGGGAACCAGTTTGTGTATTTCAACCTCACTTTCATTGGAAGTATTTTATGATGAGTTGAATACGCATAATATTGATTATTAAATGCATAATGCTAATGATAAAATATATTAGAACTCCATTTCAATCTTGGTTCAATCCTTAAATGGCTTTTGTCGCTTACATCGAATAATCAAGTTTTCAAGTTTGTAAACTAAAATTGACATTCTCACCGCTATTATTAAAATGATGAATGCTGAGAATAGTTAAATTTTCATATGTCAAATGGGCGCTTGGAATTTGATCAAGGTGGCTAGTAGAAAAAATTTTGATCTGGTATGGTTAACAATCTTTTCTGTTTATCTCCTCTAATAATAATGACGGATGTTTGTACTGACGCTCTGTAGGTCAGACCGTCCGACCTAGAGCTACCAAACTCGACGCATGTATACTTCTGAGGGTGGTAATGCGCATCTCAAAGCAATTTTTTAAAAAATTGAAAAATAGTGCAAAATGTCGGCATTTCTACGATAAATTTCAGAAATATTATAGTGAAGAAATTATTTTTACTTAAAATTCAAAAAACTTATCTTTTCAGTTAGGTCAATTCTTTTACAGTATAATTTTTAAGTCTTTTAAATCTATTTTACTATAATACATTTCATTGAGGTGAAACTCGAATCGTTTTCATTGTTTCTACTAATATTTCATTCTTCTTTTTTCTCCCCCCCCCCATTGTTTGATAATCAGGGTATGAAGTTTTGGCTTATTTTTCCTTGTTGAGCAGATTTGTCTACAAGGCAGGCTTTAATAATTTTTTTAGAAAGTTTCTTGTTCTTGCAATTAAAGTTTAACTTCAAAACCTAATCAGTAGTAAAACATTTTTTTGAAGTACATCCATTTTCGGAGTTATATAATATTAGATCTTTTACATCTCTCAAAATTTGAAATTTTTAGCTACCATTAATTCTGGCGAACAGCTGGTCGCTAAAGGCGACTTGTATTTAGTAAATATTTATTTATCAAACACTTTATTGCGGGAAAAAAAAAGTATTATGAGCAGAAGTCATCAACTCGCACTGCATTACATATTTTTAAAATTTCTTAGGTTTTTTTCGTAATTGGTTTTCTTATATAATATATTATCCACATTATAATTTAATGAAGGTATAGTCTTTAAACTTATACAAACGAAATAATCAATTTTATCTTGTGTTTATAATCATGCTCATCTTAATACCATAATTTGTGATAATTGTCCAAATTTCTTGTTTCATACTTATTTTCAATGATGAATGAAAATTAGATGCAAAACTCGTTACAGAAATGCACGAAACAAAGCATAAATTTTTTAGCCGATCATATATTGTTAAAGATTTAACTGTTTGACCGCTTTTAAAATTAAAGAAATACTTAGAGTACTTCTTATCTTCTCCCGCTATTAAAGCCCATTTTACTTAACCTAAGAATAATAATGCTTACTGTTGATTAAATTAATTCCAATTGAACTGTTTCATTACATGATAGAATTCTAATTAATGCAGTGTAAATCCATGCTTTGGGAAAAATGAATGCGTTCATACAGGCAGACGAACTGCACCGAAAGAAAAACCGAATCGTTGTTTCCAGAATTGTGAACGGGAAAAGAATCGTGTACTCGGCATCGGAACAGTTAACATGTCACGAATTCACCAACACTAATTAAGTGAATCAATAAACTCTCATTCCGTCGCACTCTCCATTTCCCAAACATCACACAGTCGTGGGCAGGACAAGATTTCCCATCCCAAATCAGCAAATAAAATCATCGTCATTGTTAATTAACAGGTGTTTTTTCGCCTCCCAAATGAAACTTCCTTTGTTCATTGCATTCATTAATACATGCTAGAACGATTGGAAAGTCCGAGGATTAATCAAAGAACTTGGAATACAATCTTTAGCTGTGAGGGGAACATTATTTCCCTCTGGAGGAGAACATTGTTGCCCTCAGTATTTATTCTACGGTTAAAAGGTGAAGATTAAATCTGATGTTGCTACTATTACTTTTTTAGTACAATGGAAGCAGATGGTTGTATTTGGATGTGAGGGATCCTTTTTTATTCAGAAGAAAAATATTACGAAATGAAATAAATATGAATATTTTACTGTGGTTATATATATATATATATATATATATATATATATATATATATATATATATATATATATATCGACTTTGATACAAAGAAATGAAATTTCTGATTTTGAAGCCATTATCAGTGTAAAATATTTCGGATTGTTTTGATATTCAAAGAATTACCCCCAGAGTACTATTATTTATGCAGTTAATTAATTTACCAGGTTGGTTAAGATCAGTTCTGTGATCAAATGGACTAAATAATGAAATGTGAATCCGTTTATGTGTGTGTAATTGGCGATGCATTTACTTTGTGTATTCTACTGCCTTTGGTCTTAACCTCTTGCGGTTGAAAGACGTGCCACGCATATCGAGTCACAGAATCCGTCAATGACGTGTGTCAGCAGGCAATTGTCACAGAAGTAAAAAAAAAAAAAAAAAAAAAAATGTTCGCGACCCGTCGACTGAGATTTTTAGCCGGAACACAATTTACAGGAGGACTGTCTTAGGTCGATTAATTTATTTAGAAGGTATAAATCCTTTTCCGATTTCTATAAGGTATAGGATACTTTGTATGGTCTCTCTGCGACTGTTTGGCATGCGTACCTGTGAATTTCTTGCCATCGCAAATGGTTAATGTTATGTCTCACTCACTCCAAACAATTATGGAACGGCCACATATATTTGAAACACGTATGATCAAAAACCTCAACTTTCTTACTAATATAATATTAGTGTGTTCCGACTACAGCAAATATCAATTGCAGGCTGACCAGGATGTTAACTTGAATTAACTAATGGGTCCTTTTAGATGTTAAATCTCTTCCAGGCTTCAGTTGTCTTAAGACCTAAGGGCCATCAAATCTTATCTCTGAAGACCGGGCGATTGATATTTTCTGTCACAGTTCATCACCTCATTGTTTATTTGTGAACACTCAGTTAATGGTGTTTTTGGAACTGACTCGGATCTGCAATCTTTTGGAGGCCAGAGTTGTGGTACTAGAGTCTAGCAACTTTATTTGCTAATCATGATTTAACGAAGTGAGTTTATCAAAGGATTTTTGATTTCGTTCAAATTAGATGTATCAATTTATATACTGTTGTACGATACTGATCATTTACATTGTAACTTTTGCACATTGGTATTTGCATTGCCGTTTAGGAAGTGTATGATCATGATAAAAAGATTTGGCACATTTATTAACTCCTTAATCCTTGTGCCCGAGCATTTTACATTCATCGAATTATTGCTTCTTATAAGCTCATATGTGTTAAGTGCTTGAATTGTTATGCCACTTTTTTCAAATAGTAAAGATCGGAGGTTAAAAACCATGGAGTTAGAGCACTCTATGAATCTACTGCGCATCGATAAACTTATGAGCTAAAATAAAATCCTCCTGAGATCATGTAATTCGATACAAAAGTGACACGATCTACAAATACTTCGTGTTTTATGGATTCATAATTAAATAGTAAGATCGCACATGCCCGTAACTGAAGGGGCTAGACAGTAGCTCCTACTCTGTATAGGTGCTAGATAATAGGAGAAATAACAATTATGGGGGTTAAAATAAGTACCACGAATCCGAGCAAAATTAGATAGCCGTTAGGGTAGATAGTAGCTTCTACTATCTATAGGTGCTAGATAGTATTAGAAATAACAATTATGGGGATTAAATTAACTACCACGAATCCGAGCAAAATTAGATAGCTGCTAGGGCAAGATAGTAGCTCTTATTATCTATAGGTGCTAGATAGTATTAGAAATAACAATTATGGGGGGTTAAAATAACTACCATGAGCAATATTTAGAATTCAATCTTTAATTTGCTTAATGATTAGCTGATGCGTTTCAATAATGTTTCGATTTATATCGTTTAAAATGTGTTTTAAAGGTTTAGTTATCTGAAAATAAAATTCTGCGTTTCAATTAGAAAGTTAAAAGTAAAATGTGTTTATTTAGGTGGTCATGTGTAAAAATATTAATTTAAAAAAAATCGAATTTCAAGTTTTGAGATTTTTTTTTTGATGAAGTTTTATTTTTATTGATGTTCATGAAATTTTTTTATCATCTATTCAATGACGCCATTTTTTTCTCTTTTTTTAAAAAAATTTGCTCATGTTTATAAGTTTGTTTATACTAAAGATTTCTTCAAAATATCTCAGACTAAAAATTCCATCAATATTACTGACTAATATCTGTATTAGTTTACTATTAGTCCACAGTCTGTTAAAAAGTCATTCTAATCCCCCTCTTTAGCATTGAAAATAATATACATTAATTGTTTGGCGGCATGAGGCATAATTAGTTAATAACAGCTCCTGTCCCGATCATATCTTAGAATTAATTATCTGGAGAATGATCAAGTATTGGTTGCTGCAGTGGATCGATGAAACGCAACGGTGCTCAAATAAGCCGTCTATCGGGAACTGTGGATAAATTTTAAATTATTATTACGAGTAAAATTAGAACCGCTGTTTTGTATGAAGTATGTCTATTGAATGTTGTGCGATTGAGTTGTGAAAAATTAATGGGAAAGTAGTTGTCTCTCATTTTTATTTATTTGTACACTTAATGGAAATTGGACGGAATCCATTTCCAGATCCATTTCACTTGGGTATAAAAATCAATTAGATTAACACTTTGTTAATGGGAAATGGGGAAAGTTCGTGTTTTTCCCAGTACACGATATTTATAATTCACGTAATGAATTTAATTCTGAAGCCAATTTCGAAGAAATTAATTGTTGAAAATTGGCTGGAATGTTTGTAGTTGGTGCTTTCATGAAACTTAATGTCTCTGGTGAGTTATTCTTTGTCTTTTTTTTTTTTTTTTTTTTTTTTTTTTTTCAATTTATGATCAGTTACCGTCAACGGTGTGGTAGGAATGGTTATGATAACTTATTATGTTGAACTCCGACATATGCAACCTTTTTTCATTAGCGAAGTAGTTTTAATTTTATTTATATGCAGGATTTTATGTTTTTATTCATTTGGTATTAACCCGTTAACTGCTTCGACCTCTTCGGAAAATGTGTATTTTAATTGTCATGTCATTGAATAAACTCGTCATAACGCAAAATGTTGTACTTTTTCCATGACGAGTATACTCGTCAAAAACAGTTAACGGGTTAAAAAAATTTCTCTTGATTTTCCCTTGTGGAAAAACTAACTGTAAATTATTTGATTCTATAATTAAATTGAAAATTCTTTAATTGATTAGTGTTATCTTGTCCAAACTCAATAATTTAAGTAGCAAAATAACTTTTCCACTATTTTAAGATGTTCTAGAAATTTAGAAATTCAATATTAATATTGTGCTTTAAAATATCTAATAGAAAATTCGCAACATCTTTTCAATTTACTTTCGTAAAGCTGTTTATTTTAAACTAACGGTAGTATAAAATGGATCCTACCCCTACACATAGAAATTGGCTGTAGCGATTTAAGTTTAAAATTTCTCTTTTAATATATTGAAAATTAACTCTATCTTAAATAAACAAGAATACTATAATTTGTTTAAAGAAATCTGATATGATTTGGTTTAGCCCCTTTTGATAATCAACTTATTTTTCACCTTTTCTAGAAATGTTAACTTCTTGGATATTCAATTTGACGATAAAGGTTCTAGTCTGTACTTTACTATTTTGCTCATACTGCAGAACTGTATTAGTTACCTCTTAAAAAGTGTTTTGGTAATCTATAATAAAATGGCTCATATCTTTGGGGGGTATACATAAATTGCATGGCGTAATTAACGTTTTTTGTCACTATTTAATGTATTAATCTTTCTTAATTGCCTTAAAAAATCATGTGGCTTATTTACACGCATTTATATCTTTATAATTCTATGTTTTTGCTTTTTCTGTTTTTGAATATTTTTATTTGCTCAGTTTTGGACACGCTTTTATTTCGCCTAATATTTGATATTCACAATAGTTTTCATTTGAAGTTTTTGTCATTGCCTCCACCCCCTTTATTACAATGTTTCGTAATTTTTACTATAATCATTTTCACCTTACTTATTCTTCTAAAATTTATTTTTGCCAAGCTTTATCGTTATTTGTAAATATTTAGTATAAACTGTATCACTTTTGCTATGTAATAAATACTATATATTTTTTTATATTATTGAATCGTATTGTAATTTTGTATATTTTAGAATCCATTTAGCTTTGCTAAATTCTAAGCATTTCAGAAATTACTATCTTTGATTTCTTGCCATACTTTTCTTTCCCTGCAATATTGTAATTTTTATTATTTTACTTAAATTCCGTCATTTCATTCTGCCTTCGGGCCTCTTTCTTGCTGGAATGTTCTCCTTTTGAGGGCCATTTAATGCTCTAAAATCGAAGGGTTGAGCGGCCTCTTCTGGATGTTGAAAGATGCATCATTTCATCTTGTTCAGCCAATGTAACCTTTAAGTATTAACACGATGAATGTGGCGGCCTTTCTTAAAGGAATTTTTCCTGAGTCGTATATAAAAGAGATGCTTGAGGTTTGATGTTAATGTTTATTGCTTATGAAATTTTATCCAAGAAGTATTCATTCTCCGAAATAATGTACTCCATAACATCTCTTTTAATCTTATTTTTACGGAATTTTAACTAATCCATAGTGATTGGTTTAATGTTTTGTGGCTTGAAAGCTTCTGTTTGACTTTGTAATATGGGTTGAGATATACTGTCCAATAATCTCCAAATAAAATTTCGAAATTCCCAATGCGCTTATCAATCTCCATAGGAGTTTTTCCAGAAAGTTGGCTTCACTTCAGTTTATTACTGCCCAAACTCTTATCCTATTTACCCTATCAAGAGAATAAACAAGTCAGAATCGATATAGAACCAACTCTACTTTCCCTTATTATGCGATCAAAGTGCATTTTCCCTTTTGGGTGTTGGGTGAAATTTAACAACAAAGGCTGGTTCTCATGTAATCCACTGTTCGTCGTTGAAATGTTTTTCTTAACAAATCTTGGACTCACAATTGATTACAAGTGTTTCGATTTCAGCTGAAACAATGAGAATCCACTGTAAGTGAAATCTCCTATGAGAGTTAATCTGTTTTTCTTTAAATCAGAAATTGCACGATTTGTTGATATTGCTTCGAGTTATCTCTCCTTTTCTAAATTTATTGCTTCGTTCGTTGCATCTTCTTTTCTGGTACAGCGTGCTTCCGTGTTTATCTCAAATCGGAATCTTTCACTTGGGGATTTTTCGTATTTTTAAGAATGTTTTGTTTTTCTTTTCTGGTACTTTATTCGTTTCATATTGTGTATATATATATCATCATCGTAAATAATCGATTTATCTTTAATTTGTTAAAATCAAAAATAGTAAATTTAAACTATATATTTCTATTTAATTATCATTGTTTATGTAGACCAGCATCCATGTGTGTCATGATAAATAATGTTCTATATGCGAGTCATACCCAAACCTTTAACAAATTATTATAATTTTTCTAATTGTAAATACATTTTGTTTCATTTGAAAAAGTAAATTTTGTATTGATTTTTAAAAGGAGAAAAAAAGACTATAAGCATTTCCACAAAATTCACTGTTTATATTATTATAAAATTAAAGAATGCATTTTTTAAAAGTATTTTAGCCGAACGTTATTGCAGTGTATTATTATTTACTATAAAATATGAACCAGGCAAAACTGAAATCGTTAAATTATTTTACACATGGGCTCCAGATCTTGATGATAATATTAATAAGAATTTTTAAAAACCAAACTCAATTTATGTTTGCACATACGTCGTAATATAATTAATCGACTTGACATCGATAAAAGACGTATAATAAACTGGAAGGGAAAACAAAAACGGTTACTTAAGTGCCAAATTTTAAATTTCTCGTATCTTCCATCATGTAATGATTTCCTATTAACCGGAAACTTCAGTTAAGTGACCTGAAAATTTTTAACTACAGGCTGCTGATATTTATAGTAATTCATTATTACTTTCTTTTATCACAAAAATTTCAAGTTGTGTTTTGTTATCGCTAAGAAAGGTTGCGCTGCTCAAAGTCCATAGTACAAATACCCTGTTTTTTTTATATATATATTGAGCCGTACAAGCTGTCATTTATTAGTGTTGCTTTATTATTGTTACT
Organism: Argiope bruennichi; assembly: GCF_947563725.1. Taxonomy (NCBI): domain Eukaryota; kingdom Metazoa; phylum Arthropoda; class Arachnida; order Araneae; family Araneidae; genus Argiope; species Argiope bruennichi. The sequence continues at coordinate 88,298,778 of NC_079162.1, forward strand.
GACATTTATTGCTGTACAGTTTGCCATTTAGTTACTGTTGCGTTATTATTGTTACTGACATTTATTGCTGTACAGTTTGCCATTTAGTTACTGTTGCGTTATTATTGTTACTAACATTTATTGCTGTACAGTTTGCCATTTAGTTACTGTTGCGTTATTATTGTTACTGACATTTATTACAGTACAGTTTGCCATTTAGTTATTGTTGCGTTTGCAATTATTTGAAGCAAGATTTGTATTTCCCCTTGCTACACAGAACTCGTATATACAAATAGCTTCTTTCTTTTGCTTTAAAAAAATGGTAAGTTGTTTGCATTTTTTTGTTTCGACAGAATTTTGAGATAAATATTAACATTTAATATATCTCGGTGAACGAAACAATTTCTTAGTGGATAATGTTTTCATTAAGTTCTGTGGTAGTGGTTTCACTTTTATCTATTGGCTATTCCGTATCGTTTAAAAAATTTTCCTGCTAATTTTGAACTTTTTTGTTTTGAGAAAGCTGAAATGAATTAACTGAATAAATTGTTCTTGTCATATTTATCATGATTCTGGTCACCGTGGCTTTAAAGAAACGGACCTAAGAATGTCTTGAAATTTCATTCGGATTTAATTTTCTTAATCACATGTTTTAGTGAAAGTATTTTAGTGGACGTTGTTTTAAACAAAAATTCATGTTGTTTTGGTTAAAATATTTTAGCAACTTGTTCCTGCTAGAACCGCAATTAATAAGTAACTGTATAACTTCTCTCTGACTTTCTGTATAACTTGTAATCATTATTATTAACATATTTATAAAAGATAATATAAATGTCAGATATTTTATAAACAGTCATCGCAATTACGTTCATGAACTTCCACTTTGAATTTGAGTTTTATTCTCTTTGTACTTTTCTTAATTTACTTTTAAAAACCGAGGACCTTCATGCAGCTAAAAAGCAGAGAAAATAAAATGATTTGTGAGGGAAGACTTATATAATTAAAAAAAAAAGTTTAAAACGCAGCATTCCATTTAAAAGACATTACTGGCCTAAGCCTAACCTACAGAAATGATAAGAAGTTCGTATTTAGGTGGCAACCGTTGTAAGTTTTATTCTCTAAATTTTGATCATTAAAAAATGGACGACATAATCATACAGATCTTTTCCTGAAAACGTAAAGCAAAGCTTAAACTTAGAAACATCTAGAACAGCCAACCCAAGTAAGGGCTCTTCTGAAAACAAAGAAATTCCGAACATAAAAAGCCATAAGGCTAAATAATAGTCATTTCTAACAAACCGTATAATTTGTTGACGCCCCCTACGGCCTCAACGCAATCTTGGTGTTTTTATTTATTCTTTTTGAGCAGTCACGCTCTTTTTCCACCAGCGGGTTGGGCTATTTAATTAACGGCCTCACTCCTTGAGAAGCATCTAATTTTAGTTTTCCCATACGTATCGATAGGACGATCCCCGCCTGTCAGAAAGATTTAGGGGTCGGAAGTTAGGCTCTCTAACCAGATCAATAATAATAATTAGAACGAATCGTCTTCGCATTTCGGTTGTTTGTATAATTAATCTAAACTAATTGCGACTGTCGCTGTCTGTTGTAGTTAGAAGTGTTGGCTTTCGGCTGAATTTCGAAATAATATTTGAATTTTTTTCCCCCTCTTTTTGTTAAAAAATAATCTCAGTGCGTCTGTGATAATTCGAAAATGAACAGTGAACTCAAGATCATTGTAATCAAAATGTAAATAGCTGCTACTGTTTTAATTTTTAAAGTCCTTACTTGTCAATTTTCTGTAAGATTTTTTTTATTGCAAATTAGTTTCCTGAGCAACTGCGTGTGGACTGCTCTGGAAACTAATTTTTTGGAATGTGGAATTCTTCCTCATATCCATGAAATAATATTCATAGTGCATTCAGCTTTATCAATCATTGTAAAATCATCGATGTAATAACAGCAGCGGGACAATAAATTATTTTATAGTACGGTTTTTTTCAAATAGAATTATAGTTCTTTTCTGATTGACACTGAATCTGAATTTCTTGTTTTGTAATTGTTCATTTTCTAATTTAAAAAATTACTATTTTTTTAATTATTATTTGGGATGCGATGAGTAAAATTGCGATAATTTTTATCAGTATACTTTATATTACAGAATAGGAATCCGGGTTAATCATTAGTTATAATACGGTTTGAAAAATGTCCATCCATGCATTCATTCGATTTTCGTATTATTTCTTTCCTAATTTCAACTTTCGTCTGGAGAACCAGTGTTCCAGGAATTTTCTGAGTGTATAATAACTCAGTGTTTTAATATTTTGTGTGTTTATAGAGGACCAAATAGCATACCATTCCAGTATTTTATGTGTTCATTGAGCAACCAGGTAGCATACCATTATTCCAGTATTTTATGTGTTCATAGAGGACCAAGTAGCATACCATTTCAGTATTTTATGCGCTCTTAGAGGACCAAGTAGCATTCCATTCCAGTATTTTATACGTTCCTAGAGGACCAAATAACATGCCATTCTAATATTTTGTGTTCATAGAGGATGAAATAACATACCATTTTGAACCGCCTCAAATGTTTTAACTTTCGACGCTTACTAACACTACCTCCTCCGCACATTTTTATAGGGTGGAGAAAAAAACCCACTTCAGTCCCCATAAAACCTTACTCCGAAAAATATATCTATCGTAGACCATCGTAAAATAAAATCTCTTCGCCTGTCCTGCCACTCACTGAAGCGAATCGACCATGAATTGTACTTCCGGTGGACTTAAGAAATCTGTCGTTTTCTTCCCCTTCGGAATTCCATGCTCGACCCTTGCAGAAAGAAGGAAAAAAAAGGGGGAGGGATGACTTAGTGATTTTTATCAACCTTAACGAGCTGTAGTCACTTTTCGAGAATTTCAATTAAACAGGTTTCTCCTTCTTTCTTTCTATCCCTAAAGCTGTTTAAGAGAAGCTTTATTGTACCTTTCTTTATGCTGGATAACGTAAATCTTCGGATGTCTTTACCGCACATAATACACTAACAAGGGGACATCGTTTATTAAATCGTTGTAAACAGTCATTCTGTTGTTGTTGTTGGTAGAAATATCGTTTGACTCACATTTTTCGATGCCTCAATTATCATAATTTCGTTTCAAGAGATCGACTTACAAATTGAGTTGGGAAAAAAAGTAGCATATTATTATAGCACATGACTATCATAATTTTTACTTGCTGCTTTAATAATAACGGCTCTGCGTAGATAGTTCTTTGAACTTTCATTTAATTCATGAATCGAAAATAATATTTTAAATTTGCAGTTTATATTGATTGAATAAAAACCAATTTTTTTTATCTTATAAAAAGACCTGTGGCAGTAATATACCTTTATTTGATGCACATACATATGTTATTTCTAGTTTTTTTTTAAATATCAACATCATAAAATAGTAATGTTATCATCAAAGATTTAATTAAGTGGAATTCGTTTTCAACCTTTTCACAACCAAATTTTCTATAATGTTTAATAACACATTTTACTCGGGAGGCAGGATCCAGCTGAGCCACAACGTTCAAGTATTTTACTCAACTTTTGTCTTCTAGAATTCCAATTTATGAACAGTTTATTCTAATTAACAAAATTAAAAATTTGACTATTCGAGGGCGAATCTGTCTCATCGAAAGTGTCAATTCGACATTAAATAGGGAGTCAGTTTTTTTTTTAGAATGACTACTTGCGTAAAAATTAAGTCGTTTTTATTTCCAACTTCGCGCATTGTTACATTTTCACCCCTGTTAAACAAATGAAGAAGTTATCCGTCACTTAAAATACATTTTATGCTAATAAAAAAGATGAAAATTGACATGTCTGGGCTGAGCAATTCGTCATTTTTGAATTTGCTGAAATATCTCTTGTGCTCATTCTTTTTGTTTTATATCCTAAAACTAGATAAAGTATGTCGTTGTTGTGATTATGACACTTTACAAGCCCGCTGACAGATCTGTCAGCGATTTAAGCCGAGCGAGTACCTCGTTTTTTCAGTAGCGCCAACTAGAGTCAAGAGTACGACTTAGCTACTTCATGCGTCACATTCGCTTGCACAATCTCTTTTTACAGGGGGGGGGGGGCACATTCACACTTCTCATTGATAGAACACAGAAGAACAACCATGCCCCAACCGGAACTCGAACCTGGGACGCCCAGATCACGGGAAATGTCCTTATACCAGGACGCCGGCAGATAAAGTATTGTTACATAAGCAAAATAAAGCAAATGTCCCTAAACAGCCGTTAATTTTTTTAACTTAAGACATTCCGACTTTTTTTTTACATTGCTTTTTCATTTCATTGTACACCGATAGTACATCGTTGTAGTACTTAATTCATAGTGCAAGAATTTCATTTTTTCGAAGCTGATCACTTTCTTGTTGTATTTAATATCAAACATTATTGTTGTCTGAGACATAAAAATGTGCAGTATTAAAAGCAAAAAAAAAAAAAAAAAAAAAAAAATTCTGCAGTCGTACAATTTAAAAGTGGAAGTAAAAATCGAAAACTTCGGAATTCTTTTTTGTGCAAAACTTCTTTTTTGGACTATTCTTTGTTCTGAAATGTTGAGTCGTGGGAAGTCGAATTCGGTGCAGTTCTATAATGCGATGCTTAAAATATGTAAACTGAAATGACTATGTGAAAATAAACTTGTTCTTTGAAATCTCCAAATATATATATTCAATTCAAACGAAAAAACAGACATGAACAGAAATGACTTCAAATATTTGAACTTAAATGTATAATTTGATACTATTTCTTATGCATATTTCGAAGAGAAGTCAATTTTATTTATTGCTTTTCTTCAACTCTTCTATAAAAGAAAATAATTTTGCATTCTTGATTATATCATTTTATTTTACTTTCATTGTTAATAACTTGTATAATTAAAGTAATGATTTGTTATGTGTTCTTATATACCTTTTGTATTCTTTCAGAATCCATCAAGGTTGAAGCGGCAGGTGAATTCACCTTCGGATAGTTCTACCAGTAACGCGGCTGAGAGTCATGCTAATAAAATTTCCCGCCCGGAACAACCTTGCGATTCGTTTCCTAGTACGTCGCAACAACAAACTCAGCAACAAAGTCAGCAATTTCAACCATCTTCGGCAGTTTCTATGAACGGTACTCAGAACTATAAGAATCTAACAGTTAACGGGATGAACGCTGTGCTCATTAAGTCATCAAATTCACCCTTAGCGGTAACTGCGGCATCTTCTGCCAGTCCTGGTTGTGTTACACCTGTAGGAACTGCTGACGGTGGACAACTGTCCAGTTCTGTTCAAAATACTGCTGAAACATCGACTGCAGCTTCTGTGCCAAGTTCGGAGCTCAAATCTGAAACGGATCCTGAATTTCCAACGAGTAATGTAAATGGACCCCTTCCACTGTCGGAACTAAACAGTGAACTGACTAGTGCCAACAATAATGTAAATACGAACACTACCCCTTCAGCAGCTACTACTGACGACAGGTTTTCCGATTCCTTGGCTAATCTTGGATTTCCTGAGGTTCCCAATGGCAGTGATATCCATTCTACTTTCTTAAACGATTTTATGGATGATGTTTTTACCAATCAATCCGACTTAATGAACGGTTTTAATTTTGTTGACAATTTGAATCTTAAAGATACCCTTGATGGTGACCAAGATTCATCGAGGTCTATAATGAGCTTAAATAAGTCGATGTTAGAAAACCCTTCAAATCATTTCCAAAACCCTACTAATAGCCCTAATTTATTTAATATGAACGTGTCTCAGCAGACTGTCTTTGACTTTCCAACAACGGCTGGAATCAATTCAAGTACAAACTCTCCAAAAATGCCAACTTCCAATAACGTCCAGGAGAACTTTATTTCCAGCCTTGTTGGAACGTACACTGCCAGTTCTCCAAATATGTCGGTAATTCCTAACAATGGTCTAGGTCTTGATTTTAAATTGACGGAACCTAGTCCTGCTGCTCAAACTCTTAAACAAATGGCAGAACAGCATCAAAGTATGCAGAGCAAACAGCAGCAGCTTGGTTTAGGTGTCAGTCCAAGGTCTCCATTTGGATCGGACAGTTTTCCTGATCCTTTGTCAAATATAAGAACAAATTTCTTAAATAACTCACCGAATTCAATGCCAACACTTCAAAAAAGTCCTCCTGGCATGTACCAGTCAATGAGTTTTCAACAACAATCTTTTACTGCATCCAACAATTCTGCTGTGAAACAAGAAGTAGTTGCTCCAAATACCCCTATGTATACTTCAAACTTAAACCAACATTTATCAGATTTGGAATTGCACAAGAGGAGACAGCAAGCTTTACAAATACAACATTCTCAAATGGGAAACCTAACTCGGCCTCCATTTTCTCATAGTCCGGATCAGAAACGCCAATTTCCCGCAATGCGACAACTGCCAACGTATAATGATCCATCTCCAGGTCATCCGTCACATGATGGTAATGCCAATAACAGTTCTGCACCGCACCATACAAGTCAATTTTTGAGAAATGTTTCAACTCCTGAAATCACACCATCATCTCAAATATTCTCATCTAGCTCGGTGTCATCAGCCGGAGCAATGCATCATCTTCAACACAATGCTAATCAACAGCAGCAAATGCAGGTAATATTTTCGAATCCATTGGATTGTTTTACAAATCATATAATATTTCAAATGTTTTTAGATTTTTTTTCCCGCTGAATCCTAGTTCAGTCTGATGTAGTTAATACTGGATGTAGTTAAAACAATCGCCTAAATATCCCATCTATTACTCAGATAAGTGACCAAAAGTGTTTCTTTTGAAATTTTTTTGAAAATGCAACCTTGAAAATTTCTGATTCTCAATTATCTAAAATATGTCAATTGCAAACTCAAAAATCTCCATCGATCCTGAAATTTTTTCAACTATGGGATTCTTTTAGGATTAGAATTTTTAGTTTGTTTGTTTTTCATACAACTTCTTATATTATTCCTTATGAATGCAAAATTGAGTAAAAGGTGCGTTTTATTGAAATCATCTTTATTTCACTTAACAAATCTGTTTTATTTATTTTTTTTAATTTAAGAGCTTTGCTTTCCCAAAGTCCTGCATTTTTTTGCACTGCCATTTCTTTGGCAACTTCTTATTGGTGCTTGCTTTAAAAATAATCATAAAACAACTAAAAGCAAATATTTTTCTTACACTTTACGATTAACTTTTCCATTCCATTATCTTCAGTTTATATCGTTAAGTTTGGAATTGAAAGAACCGAATTATCCCTAGGGTATTGTTTGTGCGATTCGATGGGTGCTTTTTTTTGATACCCCTTAAGCGTTTCTGCCTATTAGCTTTCCAAAATTTAAAGATATTAACCATAAAAGAAAGCCATTAAAGAAATGCCCATCCTCTTTTCTTTCTTCGTTTGTTGGCTTGTATGGCGTGGCAGATTTTCTCGTCCGATATTTAGGCGTCCCGAGTGATGGTCCAAAAAACAAAAGGATTGTAGTTCATCGCATAAATCCTCTTTACCTTGAAGAGGCTTGTGGGCTCTCAAGCTAGTGGAGAAGATCATTCATTTGTATTTTCCTCTTACTTCTGGCATTCCTGGTAAAGAAAATAAAAAGGAGAAAAAGTATAAATAAATCTGTAGGCGGATCGCGTTCGTAATTTCTATCCTTTTCGTCGAAAATTGTTCCATCACGATTTTCGGAAGTTGGGGATTTCTGGTTGGAATATCTTTTCCTATGTGAGCTTACCGGTAATTATCGCTATTTTTTTCCCCCTTCCTCTCGTCTTTTTAGGTGATGGAATTATAATTTAACAAATTGCAGTGGACGAGGGACTAAAATAGGAACAGAACCCTAATTTTTTCGTTAGATATGCCATCAGACACTGGACCGGTTTTAGGCTGTTAGTACTCATAATGTTCCAACTGAGCACAAATCTTACAAATGAAACTCTACAAGTGAAATTGTAAATTGTCTTATCTTTAAGATAGAATAATCTCTTAGCATTGCAAAATTAAGAAATAAATGAGTCAAACGAGAAATTTATTCCATAGTTTCCTTTCTATTATTTTTTCTATAAAATAGGACTTGCTATGAGGGTTCCATGTACTAGATTTCTTTTCATCTTCACAGATTCCACAGTACTCTAATTAGAAAAAGATAAACTGCTGCAGAGGGTGAAAAATCCAGAATATCATTTAGTTTGACCACTAAACAGATATTTGGTCTAACCAGATTTTCGAGTTCCATAATAATCTTGCTTTGTATTAATTTTTATTTTTAACTAACAAAAAAAAAATTACTGTAACCAGAAACTCATAAATAGGACGTTAAAAAAAACGAAAATTCAAAGAAGTATTTTTAAAAAATGTTTACTGTATCCTGTGTGTGTCCCCCCCTCACCCCTTTGAATCAAGTTCATACTTTCTTGAGTAGGTAAACTGGGGTTTTTAAGCAGTCCAAATAGTCAGTATTCCTCTACTATCCTTTTTCCAAAAACAAATAGTTTTATTTGTTTAAGAATTTAATTTTAGAATTCTTATTCTGGTATAAGGAAAAGGTATTTTTTATTTAAATTTAAATACATTTTTATTGAATGGTTTACTATATGGCGCATGTAGAATTACAAGAGTAATTATTTACTGTTTATACATAGTCTAAATATATCATTAAAAATAACCATCGGAAAGTATCGAAAATTCGCAACGTATCATTTTTAAACATATTTTCTTCTGTTTTACTATCTAAAGGTTGTCAGAATTATTGCATTTTTTTTCGGGTTAATATTTACTTATTGAATGTAGAAACTAAAAAACTCAATTGTTATTGTACTCCTTTCTTATTATTGAAAAGACTGAAATAATGATTCTTGATTGCCTCATTCTGTTCTTCCTATAAAGCATCTTTTACGAGTTTTTCGTTTATATTTTTGTTGCATCTGCAGAATTTATAATTAACTTAATGTGCATTAAACAACTTAACAGCTGCCGGAACTCCAGTGGTTATTATTATTTTTTTTTTCCTTCTGAAGTTGGCATCATGTTCAGTTGAATTTCATGCTCTGTTGAAGACCATTGGCAACAAATCATTCTCCTAACTGTTGCATGAAGTGGATGCCTTTCAGTGTTATTGTCCATGAGTTGATCATCACTTTAGAGGCCAATCATTCATTCACAAGAATGCATGAGTTTTCTATCTCAATCTAAAACGTTTTAGCGTAATTGGAACGCGACGTCATTGCAGAATTTTTGATTCATACAGAAAGAATTTGCATGGATTTGTAATTTAATAGATGATATATTATTTCTACGTTCCAAAGTCGGATAAGCGCCAGAGTTAAAATTTATAAACGGAATAATTATATTTTTAAAGGCTCTAAGTTGTTACGCCACTTTGGACAAGGAATGTGAGACAATAGAAATGTCAGGAGGTTAAGAATTATCGAGTTCAAGCACTCCTTGAACCTTACCACTTATCGGCATTTAAACCTAATAAGTTGCATATGCTGATCTTGACCAATTGAGAATTCATATTTTTGTAGTAAATATTTTGACTTAAAATTTTTGGAAAATTCGTCCTTTTTCTTCTATCCAAGTAACATTTGAAGTTGGCAATTTGGGGTGAATTTTCTAATAAAGAAAGAGCTTTGTCGACTAAGATAAAGGGAAAAATAAATAAAAATTTATTCTTTCTTGTAATTATAATAGTAAACGGATACTTGCTTTCCATTGTTGAAAATGAAATCGACGAACAACGTATGTCTCCTTGTAGAAGTCTCCATCACATGTAATTATTTAAAAAAGGGTGTTTTTCATAGAATGATTTATCATATATTTATGGAAAGAACTGCTCTAAACCAAATTCAATAATAGTAGGATTAGTATGAAAACGGCTGCACAATTCTCTAAATTCTTCTTGGAAACATATATCAAATTGACATTTAGTATCCCTCACCTATGACAAAACATGAAATCATTCACTTGTATGTTTTTAAATTAATATTTTTGAGAAATTACATTTTAATTCTACCAGTTTAATCTTGAATAAGGTCCAATTTTAGAAAAGCTCCAAAAGTTATCCCCACGTTTTAACTTGACATTTGATGAAATTAAATCATTATTTTATGTTTATCACTCTAGGTAATCATTAAATGAACATGCACAAATTAGTTTTACAGTTTTACTACATGGCTTTATATTATCATGTCAATTTTAATTGTAGCTTTTTTTAAATTTAAGCATAAAATTAAGTTTATTACTCGATACTTTTTAGAACTGAATGATCTTATTTAATAACCACTGTGATAACCATATAAAGTACATTTTTTTATACAACAACTTATAAAATTATTTTGAAATTTGAAGTAATTTAAAAATATCCGTAAACAGCACTTCAATTTAAAATGTATATTGAAAAGATTATCCTTTCTGTTTGATATTTTCCCCCAAATTAAATAACATTTTTCGGTGGATTAGAAATCGTCAAATCGTTTTCCAACCATTTTTGAATGCAATTGTTTTCCTAATCTCTCTTTCCGTTATTGCACGGGGGAAGAAAAATGAGATTTTAAATATGCAACATGTTTGCAAGTGAATAATTTATATACATTCCGAGTTCTGTAATTGTGTAAATTGAATAGATGTGAAAACATAAAATCTAGAGCTGAAATAGGAATCCTAAAGAGATTCCCGAAATATTTTTGCTGGCTACAGTTAGTATTCTAAAAATAAAATATTGAATAATTCCATAAAGTATTAGTTCCGGCTTTAAAGTTATTCGTAAAATCCCAAATGTTTTGTCTCCAGTTATCTTATAAGAGTACATTGTTTTAAAAGAAAATGTACTAATTTAATGTTCCGATTTTCAAGATATCTCCTTCGATATTTTATTGTTAAAAAATACTTTAAAACAATTCTTATTTTATCATTCAATTACTCCTAAAAATTTAATATAAATTTTTGTAACAGTTCTATTTGTCTTATTACAATCTATGCAAGATTTGTCTACATATCGATAATTCTCATGTAAGATTGTCTACATATCGATAATTCTTATTCCTTTTTTAATCATGATACATCTGTTTCACTTTTTAACATTTATTTCTTTGAGCCATTATTGAAAAATAATCGCGCGAAAAATAAATATAATTGGTTATAAGCCACAATTTTTTTGTTTTTTTGTTTTCTTGTAATAATTTTGAATTCTGAATTATTGAAAATCTCTTTTTGACCCTCTTCGGGTAAAAGAAAAATACGATTCAACTAAGCACAATGATTGATTGTGCTTCGATGTTTACAAATTCATTTTTAATTTGCGCCATCAGTGTTTGCTAATTTCCCGTTCTTGACTGGAAACCAGTATCCATTGCAGGAGAAATCATATTTCACCGCCATCGGAGACGCTAGTGTTGGCGAGCTTTGCACCTGTTGGGAAAGTTGAGTGGCTCTGAAGCGCTCAGACTGGGGAAAAAGAGCGCAATAACTGGGTAAGCTCGTAGAGTAGAAAAATAAGTCGGGAGTTGGATGACCTTTTTCGTCTCTAATACTCAATGGTTTCTCTCTCTCTTTCTTTTTGTAATATTATTCTGTTGCACCCCGGATAACGTCGAGGCCTCGCTGCAAGCTGAATGTCGAAGATGACTTACACTACTACTAGAAGTTGAATTTCCTTGCAGATGATTTAGCAGTTTGCATTAGACTGATTTATATGAATGGCAAAGATTTTCTTTGACTTATTGAAAGTTTTTCGTAATGTAAGGAAGTGGCGCATCATTAAAATAAACTTGAAGCGCATGAGCTTCTAGCGTGTTGAAGGGCATTACTCTAATAAGGTAGTTCGAATTTCATTGCTAAATTTAATGGGATCAAGTTATTTCATTGAAATCGAATGCAATTTGTGCCATGTAGAAGAGGCTTCAAATAGCTCTGAATAATTTTCTGATCGAAGCAGTTGGCATGTATATCGGAGTTAAAAATCTTTGTGGTTGTGTATTGGATTTTTTTAAAAGAAATCTTTATCTTTCTTGCAGTCTTACATTTCAACATTTTTTTATACTGGCGAATTATTATCTAAAAATACAAATATTAAATAACTGTGCACTGGACTGGAGTACACGTGTTTTTCTCTTTTTTTTATGCGAATATGAATTGACACGCACGGCCTTTTAATCCTTTATATTTCTATAATGTGAAATATTTTTAATGTAAAATATTATACTATTACAAAACTCTTCAAGGCGTATTGAAATGAAAGCTCAATATGAAAAAAAAAAAAAAAATAGTGGTAATATAGTTTAGTTTTAACGTTGCCTAGCAAAAGATTGCCTACGAATTTCTTTACTGCACAATCATTCGTGTCAAAATATTTTAATGGATTAATAATAAATGAAGGGAAAATGAAACTGGTAGCGTTGGAAAAGATTACTGAATAATTTCCTACGAAATTTCTGTTAATATATAACCATTTTTTATACAACTTTTTATTTCCTTATCTGCGTTTGAGTGATCGCCTTCTAATTGCATTATTTAGGCATTGTTAAATCCGTACTTAGAAATCAATGGAAACCTGGTAAAAAGATATATACTGTTCATTTCAGTATTCTGAGACGACCACTTTTCTACGATTTTATCTCATTAAGGGGATAGACGCGAAAAGATGAGCACATTTCCGGAATTCTTCATTATTCTTTGATCTTGATTTTCACCCTATTAGATACTTTTTTGGTCAATTTTTGTTACGTGTATATGAATATCGTGTCGTTTCTGACCGTGTTATTTTAATTCAGTCCGCAAGTAATCCAAGTTTATTTTATTGTTAAAAGTAAACATCCCCTCCTTTCATCTTTCCTCTCACCCCTATTTTGACGAATTAAATTCATCGCATGCGCAAAAGCGCAGAGGGTTTTAGAATCCGTTGTCAAACTATAATAAAATGAAATTGAATTGAAAAAAAAAAGTAATGGGAGGATAGTTCAAAGTTAATGTTAATTTTAAAGCTTTTCAATTTTTTAAAAAAATTAATAACTATTGAAAAGTTTTACAGAAATGAAATTATAATTGAAGTTGTAAAATTTTGAATTTTATGATGACGTAAGTATATTTCATGTGGAATAATTTCGCCTGAAGTTACTGTGGGGGAAAAAAGGAGAAATTTTGGTTAATTTTTGAACTTTCCAAAGGTGATAATATTCTGTTTCTTCTCTTAAATAATAAGTGCGCAAAATTTGGTTGAATTTGATGCAGTCGTTTTTTATTTGTAAAACATATTACATACATAGCCAAATGACTTTTAATTATATTAAAATTAATATTTAATGCTTACCTTAAGCTATGCTTAACTTATAGCCAATAGTAACTGAAGTAGACAGTGCTTGGAAAGCTACGAGCTGCTTCTTCATTTATAAATGATGCAATGTATGTTTCTGCACTTCTTTGAGCTATTGAATGGGGAGTCCATGAAATAACACACATTTCATTGAATTAAGGAATTTTATGACACAATCGTTTATTTTTGTTTAAAATTATGTTCATTTCAAATGTGCCAGTTAGTTCTGAATACATTATCTTATGCAGAATTATTAAACGGCGCATTATGACGCATTATAATATTTCATTAATTATAAGTATTTTAAGATACTCATTTTTCGTATTAATTGCTCTTGACACATTCTATGAATGCATTATATGTCTAAAATATATCGAATAGTACAATTTTATTAATTTCAATCGTTCTTGGAGATTTCATTTAACTCCGGAAATCCTTTTTTGCTCTACCGTAAAAGCTGAATGCTTCCTTGAAATACAAAAATTCATACTAAGCCTCAGACATTTACAGCATATGACTAATCTTTATAAAATGAGCAATAAATAAATGAAATTGATTGATTTGTAAAATAAACAGAATAAACAAGACTGTGTAGTCATATCATATTTGTATATGTTACTTGATGAGAATTATTAGAATTGATTTATAGAGGGGTTATTTTGACTTTCTTGCATCATTACGGGATAACTTCAGTATGACTTTATGGTATGATTTCTTATGTTTATTAAATTATTATTGAAGAGTTGAAAGCATTAAAAAAAAATCTGCTACCGTTTTCGATTATATATTACTGCATTGTTTTATTTTAAGAAACAGTTTATTTTAAAACGAATTAATTTTTGTCTTTTCCCTGAAAATTGATTTATCCTTTTTTTTATTATTATTATTTTGCGGTTTGATATGCATGTTTTCGTATTATTTTTTTAATTACTAGATATTTTAATTTGAAAATGTGCGTGCCCTCTTAAACAAATACAGTTTGAATCAATGATCCACCTCCCTCCCCTCCCGTATGTTCCACTACCTAATATCCTTTCTTGTTCAAGTCTCACAGTTACTTTTTGTCTTCTAGATGGTTCAGCAACAAATGATGTTATCTTCTGATTTAAAGCCGGTAATCAGCTCTCAACAACAACAACTACAGTTGCAACAGCAGCAACACCTGCCATCAAGGAGTTTCTATCCTGGACAAACATCTGCTCATGTATCTCAGTCCCAGTCCATTGGTTATCAGTTTCCAAGTTCTGCCAGAAGTGCGAGTCCTACCACTAATCAGCGATCATCTACTATTGCTCAAACCAGTTCCAATCAAAGGCAGCAGCTTTATATGACAAGACCACCTCCTGATTATCAAGCAACTGTAGAACCTAGCAATGCTGGTATGCCACCTTTACAATCGGGAGTTTTATCACAAGGTGCTCAAATGCATATGAATGTTACTGATAGCATTGGTGCATGTAATGACCAAAACAGCAGAAATATCGAACTGCGCAATATTAGTGTATCTAAGTCATATTCGGGAATGATGCCGTCTTCACAAGCAGCTTCTATATCTGCTTGTCAACCTTACTCTGGCGTTATACCTTCCTCAAGTACTTTTCCTAGCGGTGTACCAATATCAAATGCAAGTATGCTCTCCAAACCTTATTCTGGAATACTACCATCTTCAGAAGGTACTTCGGGATCTAAATCGTATCCGAGTATTATAACACTAGATGATGCCATACAATCGCCTAATAGTAAACCGTTTTCTGATGGCTTGTCTGTTACTGCATCCAGACCATTTGCGGGCTTGACTCAAAGTTCAAATTCTTTACCTATGCAAAAATCTTTAAAAGATACAATTTCAATGTCAAATGCATCAATTCTTACTTCCATGAAATCATATCCTTCAAATGTATCTTCTATGAACTCTCTCCCTGTATCCTCCACTAATATAGCTACAGCCAAAACGTATCAGCGACGTATGGGCAATTCAAATTTGCCAGCATCTCAGCCATATGCTGTTCCTTCTGGAGTCTTACAAGGACAATCGCAAATGATACCAGTATCTACTGCTGCTCCAACTTTTAAAGGAAGATCTGTGGGCAAACAAGTTGCTGCTCGAAGAGGCAGACAATCTGGTCCTCTTTATAGACAACAAAAACCACCTAATGTGAATGTAGGACCCGAGGGTCTTAATATATCTCAGCGGCCACCAGTCATGAGAACTGATTGGAGGCATGCATATGTACAACAAAATCAACAAATTCCAAATGTGAATGCACAGTTGCGAATGACTTACCCCAGACAACCTGCTCAAAATTTTGGACAAAATCCTGGGAATTATCAACCGCTTCAGATTAATACAAATTTACCAATGAATGGTAATAACTCACTATTATCTTTTCATCCTAACTCTGGAGCTACACTATCAAGAGCAAGTGGTATTCAGGAAATCAGTTCTGCAACAAATATGCCATTACAAACGCAATCTCAAGTAGTCATGGGTTCTGACAATAGCATGCTTTGTTCATCTCAGCTTCATATGTCAACTTCAATTGCATCCCCTGGCGAAACTTTGGGCCATTCCCATCAACAACAAGCTTTTTCTCCCCCATCATCAAACACTTCTTCACAACATATGCCAGATAATCACATGAATTTTGATTTCTTGGATCATTTGGACTGCAACACATCAGATTTCTTAAATTTTGATGTAATGCAGGATGAAAATGCAAGCTATTCTTTGTTGGAAGATATTGACATGTTAGATAAATAGATGTGTCTGTATGTGAGAAAATAGTGTATATATATATATATATATATATATGTATATGTATATAAGTTATTTTTTATTTTTTTAAAAATTCATTTATTTTATTTTTTACATATTTAAGCATTGTTAAGGTGTAAAGCAACCATATTATTTTTCCAAATTTAGATGGCTTGATCATCTCTGTTATGGCAATTTAACAGTTCAATTTTTCTGTAGATGTTTACTTTCAAACATTGATTTAAGTTAAACAAAACTCTTCTCTTACATTCCTTTATCTTTTTAAGTATACTATATATAAGTGATTTGATGTTACCTATAAATTACTTTGTGCATACATTTTATAGGTATATAATTGTTTCTTTTTGAAGCTGAGAGGCAATTCTTGCGTACTATTTGAATTAGCTTGTTAATACTCATATAAATAAACAAAACACTGTAAAAGAAATACCAATTTTTTTTTAGGTATTGAGATTTTAAATGTTTAATTATATTTTATATTTATATAATATATTCAAAATTTTAAGAAATCATTATTCTGGCACATTTTTTTACTAAAATTTAAAAAAATTAAATTCTTAACATATTGTGCGTTTTAACTAACATCTGCTTTGATTAAATAATCACATTTGAAGCAAATAATGCTGGTACAATGCTACTTAAATTTATTCTTAAATATATTACTTCAATAATGTAAGAATATATCTAAGTAAGAGAGGGGGGAAAAAAATTCTCTTATTTTCATGTTTTATTTTCTATGGTCAAAAGTTAAGAACAAATATTGTTTAACATTTCATTTGGAATTGTTTCTGTGATATTTTCCATTCAATTCTGAAAGCTGCTAATATTTTTTAAATTTAAAAATATAAAATCATTTGTAGCATTCAGGGTTACTGCAATGTCAAGAGGGCATTCTATTCCTTCATAAATCTTAGACTAAAAAATTTTATTGCTGAATCTTAATTTTTTAATTGTATATCAGTTTACTTTTGCCGTCTACTTTTCTCTGTATCATGATTCGTTTCTGTCATGTGGATGTTTATATTCTGTGTTTTATAAAAAGAACAGTATTAATGTAGCATCTTATAAATTTTCAGTTGCATACAAATTTATAAAAATTTGAATTGAGTTTTGTAATAAGTAGTATGCTTAGCTTTCATTTTATAGACTTGGTTGAGTCATTTATTTTAAACAGTTTTAATCATTTATTTTAAACTGAGTTTTTTTATTTCACCACAGTTTTTAAAATCAGTGTATTAAGTTTTATGCAATTTAAACTTGACTGTATGTCATTTCTTTTCTGAATTTACTCCATATTTGTTAAGCAAGCTTCACAGGAAAATGGTACCCTCCCCCCCCCCCCTCCCATTAGATTCTTTGCATAAACAAAATGTTGCATGCATAGTTTTTATCCTTCTGTGTGAATTTCTTTAACATAATCAAAATTGTATAAACTCGTGATTTTTCAAAATTTTGTTAGATCTTGTTTGCATGGTCTTGACACTAGCACTGCAAAATAATATTAACTATTACAATTTTGAAAAATTTATAAATTTTATTTTTACAAGACAGGAATAATAAATGTTGCAAAATTTGTCAAAAGTTTGTTTCAACAATTTTTTTTCTCATTATCTTGCATACAAAAACTGTATATATAAATGAAAATAAAATAAATATTTTTACTAATCCAGGGGATTTTTGAGAATCTACAGATATATTTGATACAAAATCATGGATAATATACTATATTGCCTGTGTAGAAAATTCTAGTTTTATTTTTTTAAAGTGTAATTTTCATTTTCAAAAATAATGCAAATTGGTTTACTAGGAAATATGTATATAGTTTAATGACTTTTGAATTCATTAAAAATGTTTTTTTTTTTCATGCAAAAAGTAAATTTTTTCTTATCAATCAAATGTTATTGATAATATTTATATTAAAGTGCTTTACATTGATTCACAACATTCAAACCATAATATAATCTTATCTTTCTCTGAGTAAAATTGAGTATCAATGCTCTATTCCCCTCCAACTTTCCACAATAATATTGGGCCACAATTTATTTCTAGTGTTCAGATGTCTGATTTGAAACTGATTGTAGGCAAATACATACAAATATTTCCCTTTCTTTTAAGAGTATTTGGCATTCAGTTTATTATAAATTTCCTGAAATTTCTATTGATAAAGGAGGAGAAAAGAGTATGCTGGTAAGAATTCAATTCTTGAATCACAGCATCTTGAACTTCTGAATAAAACAAATTTCAGTGTAGATACATTTAAAAAGTTCAATTTTTGCAAATCACTTTGTACTTTATTAACTAATAGGTTTGATTTCGATAAATCACTTATTTTCTTCTTCGGTGCAGTTCTGACATTAATATACTTTTTGTAATGAATGGTGCTAAAAGCAGTATTCTCAGCAAGAATTGCTTAACAATTTTTGCATTTAGATTTAATTTTATGGATGCTAGCCAAACCAAGAGTCAAGAAACTCTTTTCTCATCTCACTTTGTACTCCTCAACAATACTGTGCTAGAATTTGATTTCAAGTATGTAGATGTCTAACGTGATACTTGTATATAGGTACATAATTTCCTCTCCATTAAGAGCATGTGGTGTATTAAGTTGTTATTTTTATAAATGTTTTTCAATATTTTACTGATAAGAATTTTAATTATTGAATCTCACAGTATCTTGAACTTCCAAGAAAAGCAAATTTCAGTTTGGATACATTGTAAATGTTTTTTAGTAATACCAAGCTATAATTTTTGCTAAACATTTTATCAATCAATATGCTTACTTTCTATATATTGTTTGTGTTCTTTCCCTATGTTGCTCTATATGCATCAAAATAATAAAACTTTTTGTAATAAATGGTGCTATAAAGCATTATTCTCCCAGCAAAGAATTGCTTATCAATTCTTTAGCATTTAATTTTAAGGGCCACAGCCAAATAATAAACTGATTAGCTCTATTCTTCTCCTACTTTGTATTCCTCAACAATATTACGGCAGAATTTGCCATTTATATAGATGTGTAATGTGAAACTTGTAGATAGGTACATAAACATTATTTCTTTTTCATTCAGAGCATTGTCATATTAAATTTGTAGGAAATGTATTGAAATCTCTTTGATTGATGAGAATTTTTGAATGACGGCACTTTGAACTTCCAAGGGAAGAAAATTTCAGTTTGGATACATGTAAAAATTTTTTTTGAAAATCAAGTTTTAATTTTTGCAAATCACTTAATATTTTATTATTTCATATGTCTGATTTCCATAAACCATTTTTAGGTTCAATTTTACTGGCTGCAAGCAAAGAACTTATTAGTTCTTCTCTCTTTGTATTCCTCAAATATATTAATATTCTTGTTATAATGAGTGTTGATGTAAAACTGTTTTCGCTGCAAGTAGTTATATCTTTTTCTTTTTAAACATTATTAGTTAAGAATTTTATTTCTAAGACAAGAATGTTCTAAATTTCTCAGTAAATCTGTTAGTATTTAATGTGAAATAGAATTAATATGATTTTTTTTATGATTAAATAGTCTCATATTTGAATAGACTTTTTTAATTCATATTGCACACCTAAAAAACTCCTATGTCTACGAACAAATTTTTTTCAAAAATATTAGTTTCATTTTAACTTTTTTGGAACTTCCTTTGCATGAGAATGTACAGTATCTCCAAACAACAGTCTTATATGCCAATTCACAAAATACTGAACTATCAATTCTTTTAAATACCACATTTTTTTCCTTTGAGGAACAACTTTTATTTTTTGATGTAAAACTGTTAATTTGCTGTTAATGATGTAAACTAATAATTTGCAATTGCAGAGTAGAATTCTATTTTGTTTCGTCACTTTCAGAAAAAAGATCTTGCAGTTTTCTGTTTCCCTTTCAAACAAATGTAATTTTACAACCTTTTCTAAATTGATTATGTACATATTGTAAAAATTTTATCACAGTGCTTGATTAATCATAAATTATGTCCTTGTATATGTTGTATGTCATAAAATAACAGAATAAGATGTTGATGGTTTATTGTAACGTGTAAGCAAGCATTGCATATGTTGAACCTTCTGAGTAAAATATTTCTCAACATGGGTTTTTTAATATATGTCATTTATTATTTTAAAAAATGGTTATTTGCATTTAAACTTAGATTGATAATTTTGAATTTAAAAAAAAAATCGTTTTTGGGTTTTGGAAATAAAAGAAAAAACTCATTTGTTAATTTTTTTAAAAAATATTCATATAGTGTAGTGTAAAATTATTTAAAAGTTGACACATTAAATGCGAGTGTTTTATAATAGAAATATTGTAAACTATATTGAAGTTTTCAAATACAGATGTGCATCTATAGATTCTGAATTTTTTGTTCAAAAGTTTTTAATAAAATTACAAGAAAAACATAAATTCAAAAATTTTAAATTTTGCAAAATTTTTGCAGAAAATATATATTGTTAAAATTTGTACTTAAATATATATATATATATATACATCTTTTTATTATACCCTTTAAATGAACAAATAACCATTTGTTGTACAGAAAGTACTTTTATTCCCTTGGGCATACATTTTTATTATAATACATTCCTGAGAATCAGTGTTTTGCTATTAAAACATGTATACAGTGAAATGTGCAGTGTTATGTACCAGTTTTCTTTTATGTGTTTGTTCTATTTTATTAATGTTGATGTAAAAGAATTCAGTTCATACTGTGTGTGTTTTCAAGAACACAATAAACAGTTATCTGAATCCAGATTGCTCTCATTAATCAAGTGCACGAATCATTTCATAATCTTTTCCATCCGATATTTGTATGATTGATATTTTAAATTCCATATAAAAATACTTTTAATGGGTTAGCGAAGACAAAACTAAGATTTATTTATTCAATAGGGAATGAAGCTTGTTATATATGTCTAGTAAGGCCAATAGTCTTAAAACAAAATCAGCTTACTTTACAAGGTGAGGGGTATCATTTTTAGCTCACATGGTTCAAAATCAAACTTCTCTTTTTAAATATAAATATTTGTTGCGAAATTGATGTTTATAAATTTCCCAAGGTGGACATTTCAAAAAATAGTTTATTCTAGGTTTACTCTAAATATGGCCTAATGGTTTACCTGTATAATTCGCCATCAAATTTCATATAGTTGGATACGTATTCAAAGTTACTTTATGCATTAGTAGACGCATACTATTTATTATGTCAATTATTGAATTGATTTGAAAAACAAAATTGAACCTCAATACAATAAATTTAAACTGTAGTGTAATTACTGTAAATTTAAAAAAATACTTTTTACTTTAAAAAACATTACTCTGGCAGTATTAATTATAGTAAATGCAGTATATACAAGTTTCTGACAAAATTTAGAACAAATTCATCCTATGTATTAAAATAATATCAATCAAGCCTTGAAATGATGTGAAAAAAAATTTATTACTACATTGCTAAGATATTAAAGTTTTAAAACTATAAAATTTGCATATTGCTTGAAAAAGTAATTCCCTAGCAGTATTGGTCCAACAAGTTATATGTAGGTTTCGGTTTAAAAAATAATTATAAATAGCCAGAGTATATGCACTTTTGCATACTTCAACTAAAATAAGGAGGAAAACATAGCAAGTCTTTAAATAAGCACCTGAAAATTCAATATCTTGAGATAATAATTTTATCTTTTAAAAGCTCAAATAAACTTCCAAGATATAATGAAAACAATAAATGGAGAATTAATTGAAAATCAAAATTTATTGAATAAATAGTTAAATACATGGTGCAATGAGTATTGAATTCTAATTTCACAGTATACATGAACTTATAGTTTTGCATAGTGAGAGATACTAAAAATTATTTTTAGGATGATACAATACACAATGTCCTTAATAAAAAAAAAAGTCATATTTACAAATTGACTTATATGTGTACTTCCATATGCAAAATAGTGCGATTCTTAAAAGATACAAACAATGAAAATTTACACGAAAAATGTCAATCAAATTACTCATCTGGAATCAGTTCTGGAAACACTTCAGTTAAATACCAAAGGCAAATCAGAAGATCTTGATCTCTATTAATTTCTGCAAAGCGTTGGACTAACTCCACATTCCCTTTGTGGAGTTTCCACTTGATCTTGTTTCGTACTTGGTTCAAAAGGGACTGTATACAGTACTTTTCAGCCGCCCAGTAAAGTTTAAAAAGTGATATTAGGCCGACTTCATCTAATTTTTTAGTCGTTAAATAATGCACTATTATTCTCGTTGTTAGTTCATCCATATCATCTATCTTTATGGAATACGATCCCTTTTTTTTATAGGATTCGTAAACCAATTGCTCAAACTTTATTGATTCTTGGCAAAGAATCAATTTTGGGACAGAAAAGTTTGTTGTCCCTACGATTAGATTTACTTGGGGGCCTACCTCATCTATAGCCCCATAAATCCAAGACTGGAACGTTGACTTTTTTTTCTTCTGTAAAAACATTTTTCCTATGTCTTGGCCAGCTTTCCTGTAGATATTTTTAAGCGACACTTCATCCATTTTTGGAAATAACAAGGCTTTGATTTTATTAATTAGCAAAGAGCAAAGTTAGCAAAAAAGTGCAAAGTTTCAGATACGGTTATGAGTAATTAACGTTAATAAATTAAACGTTAAATTTAATTTTGAAACAAATTATTGAATGAAGATATTTTTGTCACAAATTACCGAATGAAGCTCATTATTAGTATTTATATATTTTTTAAATTAGTTACTAAAATAAATTGTCCTTGAATTTCATTAGTGCAGTGAAATTAAAATTTCATTTGATGATATTTTTAATAGATTGTGTAAAATGAATCAAAACCGGATATTACTGAAAATCCTTATTGAAGGACTTCGAGACACATTTCGCACAACAAAATAAGAATTTATAAGATAGAATAAGAATAGAATTTATTATATTTTGTTATTAATTACTTTGTGCAATTCGCTATAGTACGGTCTTGCCGAATACATGAAAAAGATAAATTATTTTTGTAAGGATTTTAATCAAAAATAATCGTCGATAAGTCAGATGAAAATAATTGTTTCCCAAAATTTTAAAATACTATATAGTATTTGCAATACGAATAACAATGTAAAGTTTGCAATATGTGCCTTTTATTTCATTTTTAGAGCAAATTCATTAATAGTATACTATCATAATTTAAGGACGTTTTTAAAATTCGAATGCAATCAATAAAATAGCTTTGAAGTTAATATAAAGTACTATATTGCAAATAATTTTTTGTCGTTTTCTTTCTTTTATTGAAAGAAGTAAATAAATGTGTACAAAAATAATTTAATTTAGTCATACAAATAATTGTCGACAAATCAGATGAAAATAATTGTTTCATAAACTTTTAAAATGCTATATATCTGGTATGCAAATGATTAGACAAAGTGTGCAGTAGAGACTTTTAGTTTCATTTTTATAGCAAATTCATTAATAGTACACCGTCATAATTTAAGGACTTTTTTTTATTATTCGGATGTAATCGATAAAATGGCTTTGACGGTAATAAAAATTGCTATATCGCTTATAATTTTTTTTGTCATTTTCTTTCTTTTATTGGTTTTACTCGAAAGATCTTTCTGCAGTTTCAAACGTATTTGGTAAAGCCAATATTATTTTCAAAATAGTAACAAATTTACGTATAATTCATATAAATTATTTTTAAATAAATAATGCAGAATTATTACATAAGAGAAAATTAATTGAACTCAAGAATGATAAAATTCGAAAAACACTAGAATCTCTGTTTCTGCGGAAATGTGTCACTTTTGCATTTATGAAGACTTAGTCTAGAACTGCATATATAAAGAAATGTGTTACGATATTTTAAAAGAAATATATGCAGATTGTTAACTAACGCAGTTCAGTTCAGTTCAGTTCAGTTATATTAACGTCACGTTTTAAAGCAACACTAGGGCTATTTAGGACGAACCTCTTAATTTTGAACCGCGGTCAGATGACATGGACGATACCTGAGCTGACACCCCGTCTCCAAACTTCCACACCACACCACACCAACGGGAGGACATCTGGCCCGACGAATTTAACGTGAACCAGACCTGTTTACACGACGGTTCTTCGGTGGAATTGGGTCTCAAACCTGAAACCCTCCGCGGCCTGCAAATCGGTTAGGATTTTAATTTTTGTTTTTAGAATAAGAATATTCACAATGTAAATAGAAACATTTGATATTTGTAAGTAAAAGATTTAGTTTTGGAAAATAAATTCATCATATTTTAAGATAATTATTTAAATAAAAAAAAATTAATGTATCACATTTTTGAAGCAGATTAAAAAGTATAAAATAATTTGTCCTGTCTATTGATTGTCTGGAAATGAGTGACTGTGAATTTTTTAAATTAAAGTTTTTAACTGTACTGTAAACTTTGAGTTTAGTTTAGTTATATTAACATCCCGTTTAAAACAACACTAGGGCTATTTTGGGACGGACCTCGTCATTTTGAACCTCGGTCAGATGACGAGGACGACACCTGAGCTGGCACCCCCCTCTCCACACCACGCCACACCAGCGCGAGGACGTTTTCATTACGAATTGAACGTGCAACAGACCCCCTTACACGACGGTTCTTCGGTGGAATCGGGACACGAACCTAAAACCCTCCGGTTCCGAAGCCGAGACCTTACTACCAGGCCAACCGCGGCACTTCTGTAAACTTTGAAATAAGCAAAAATGGATGAAAACAAGAAATTTTATTCTTATCGTTTCATTACCAAAATATATGTTTATATTAAACTAAAATAGTATCACAAAATGTATTATTCAATAAAATGAATATTTGAAGGACCTAGAGAATAAAATTCATTTTAATGAATTTTCTCAAAATGATATTATAATTAGGTTTAAATATCTTTGAAATGTTCTAGGTGTCTTAATTTTCGAGGAACTTAATACAATTGATAATAAAGATTTCGATTAAGTATTAAAAGAAAATGTGTTGTGCAATTGATGTTTCTAGATTGTTTTTTTTTAGGTAGTTAAAAGTTGATTTTAGTTCAGAAAAAAGAAAATTCTTATGAAAATTCAGTAAATGTACCTAAAAATAGTTCTAAAAGATTAGCATTAAATTGGAATTACAAAATCACACACAGTTTTGTTCCAAATAAATATATATTGGGTAATAAGGGGGGGGGGGACAGAAGAAAAAAAATTAAGTCGCCTGGAATATTTTGAAAATTTAAAAAACATGTGTCTTTTAATTTTTTAATAGAATTAAAAATTTCGTTTGAAAAAGTTTTTAAAGAAATTGGACGTATTTATATTTTAATACGTAAGCATAAAAAATTTCAGAAGTTAACAATTCTCAAAATTGCCTAATAGAGTTAGTTTCTCGTCCTCTTAAAGTTCACAATCATATTTTCTTGACAATCTGTATTGGGCTAGGAGAAATTATTTTTAACCTTTTAGTGCGTTTTTATAAGCTTGGTATATGATTTTTTTTTTTTTTTTAATATTTAAATACGTATTTTCTGTTTCTTAATCAAATGTGCGTTAAATCGATTTAGCTAACTTTCCTGTTGCAACGGGAAAGGAACAAACTTGATTTTTTTTTCGTAGTTTCCTGTAATTCCTTTTTTTTTTTATTTGCTTTTGTTTTTTTTATATGATACATCTGTTCATTTCCGGTCTGGTGGCGCCAGAAGGGATCATTATTATATTGGTTTTTTTTGGAATTAACTAGTTGTCGGTTAGAACTCCTTGAAGGAGAGCTTGTATTTTAATAATCTGCATTAAAAATGTTAAAGAAAACGTCCTCACTGCTTTTGTCATGTGGTCAGTAGAGAAGTTATTGGATATTTTTAGTGTAGGCAAGCTCTATCCCGGACACTTTGGTTCGAACTTTGTTCAGAAAGGTATGTGGATTCTTTTTTGTTGATCAGTAGTAATTAAAGAACATCAAATCCGCAATATTTCCGTTGAATTCCACCTGATGAAAAAATTTATACACGACAGACACAAAAGTGAGTTAATATTGCATTGTCATCCTGTTTTCAGCTACGTTTCAAGTTTCAAGTCTGTAGCTCGCTAGGGAGCAGTTTAAAATCGATGGCAAAATTTGTATCGAACAAACAAATGAAAAAGCTAGTTATAAAAAATGTATTAAAATGAGGGAAATATTCCATGAAATACTGAATGCAACAGTTCTTTACGTTTCAAGTCTATAGCTCATCAGGAAGTAGTTTAAAATCGATGGCAAAATTTGTATCGAACAAACAAATGAAAAAGCTATTTATAAAAAATGTATTAAAATGAGGGAAATATTCCATGAAATACTGAATGCAACAGTTCTTTACGTTTCAAGTCTATAGCTCATCAGGAAGTAGTTTAAAATCGATGGCAAAATTTGTATCGAACAAACAAATGAAAAAGCTATTTATAAAAAATGTATTAAAATGAGGGAAATATTCCATGAAATACTGAATGCAACAGTTCTTTACGTTTCAAGTCTATAGCTCATCAGGAAGTAGTTTAAAATCGATGGCAAAATTTGTATCGAACAAACAAATGAAAAATCTAGTTATAAAAAATGTATTAAAATGAGGGAAATATTCCATGAAATACTGAATGCAACAGTTCTTTGCGTTTCAAGTCTATAGCTCATCAGGAAGTAGTTTAAAATAGATGGCAAAATTTGTATCGAACAAACAAATGAAAAAGCTAGTTATAAAAAATATATTAAAATGAGGGAAATATTCCATGAAATACTGAATTCAACAGTTCTTTACGTTTCAAGTCTATAGCTCATCAGGAAGTAGTTTAAAATCGATGGCAAAATTTGTATCGAACAAACAAATGAAAAAGCTAGTTATAAAAAATGTATTAAAATGAGGGAAATATTCCATGAAATACTGAATGCAACAGTTCTTTACGTTTCAAGTCTATAGCTCATCAGGAAGTAGTTTAAAATCGATGGCAAAATTTGTATCGAACAAACAAATGAAAAAGCTATTTATAAAAAATGTATTAAAATGAGGGAAATATTCCATGAAATACTGAATGCAACAGTTCTTTACGTTTCAAGTCTATAGCTCATCAGGAAGTAGTTTAAAATCGATGGCAAAATTTGTATCGAACAAACAAATGAAAAAGCTAGTTATAAAAAATGTATTAAAATGAGGGAAATATTCCATGAAATACTTAATGCAACAGTTATTTACAATTATAATACTAAACTGCAGAATATATGGAAACTAGACATTAAATAATTATTAAAAGCCATTTAGAAAGACATGCTTTCGTCAGTATGCTTAGAAGTAAAAAATAACATTTTGTTATCAAAAATCTGGAAAAAGAAAATGATAAAATGATGCATAAAAAAAGATGAGTTTTGAAAACAATACTAGGAAAAAATTGAGCCTCGATAATAATCATAATAAAGAAGCTTCCCTAGATTCCCATTATATATAGTTTATATTAAATACTATACTTGCAAGCTGCCAATTGTTAAATATTTCATTCTTAACAGTGTACAGTGATATTACGATAATTCCATTCAAAAAGCTCGACGTGAAGAGATTACACTGCAGCATGTAAAGTTCTTTATCGTAATCTCAACCCCTTTTTACTTTTTCATAAAGAAATATCAAAGAAAATTAAAAAATAATTGAAAAAACAATTCGAACTCGAGATTTTGAAGAGTTTACATTCTTCAGATCTTCCCGAAAAACATATTTTTGAATTTTATCTGTTTATTTGTGAACACGATAACTCAAAAGCACTTTCAGATAGATAGATGGAGATGAAATTTATCTGTTTATTTGTGAACACGATAACTCAAAAGCACATTCAGATAGATAGATGGAGATGAAATTTATCTGTTTATTTGTGAACACGATAACTCAAAAGCCCTTTCAGATAGATAGATAGATAGATGGAGATGAAATTTATCTGTTTATTTGTGAACGCGATAACTCAAAAGCACTTTCAGATAGATAGATGGCGATGAAATTTATCTGTTTATTTGTGAACTCGATAACTCAAAAGCCCTTTCAGATAGATAGATAGATAGATGGAGATGAAATTTATCTGTTTACTTGTGAACGCGATAACTCAAAAGCACTTTCAGGTAGATAGATGGACATGAAATTTAGTAAGTAGCCTTAATATCAAATTGATAGATTTTGGCCAAACTTCTAACGAACTGAATGCATTTGCAGAAACTTTGTCTAAGTGCAAGTGAACATAATAAACACAAAACGCCAAAGACCTAAATGAGTAAAACCTGGCACACATTTAACCTCTGAAGCACAGATCCATATTAAATTTTGAGACAAATCTTTAAACCTGATGGAAGCTGTGTTGGTCTATACATTTCCATGCATGTAAACACGATAAACTCAAAAAAGCATTTTTTTTTTATGTAATCTTGTTTCCAAAATTATATTTCTGTGCCAAATTTTGGCTCCCAAAATGCACACTCAGTTTTCTTTTCTGTATTGCGAAAAACAAAACGCTTATATGCTGGACACTGAAAATAAAAATCTTAGCACTCGAGACCTTCACTGACTTATCTAAGGTTCTTATTTTTTATGCGGAAGAAAGGGGCGGATAGCATCTTTATTATGGAATATGCGAGAAAGTTTTTGGGAGACCACTTTTGCTGGTTTTTATTAAAACATATTTAACGCGGAAGAATTGTTCTAGAATCTAATCATGAGGATTATTTAAGCAATTTTAACAAATTTATATCTTACTTATATTGTATATTGTATTTGCAAGTTACCATTTGCTGAATATTCATTCACTTGCAGTATACAGTACTGAGGGGTCGTTTAGGGGTTCAGTAAAAAGTCCGAATTAGTGTAACAGTTATTTATTTATAGGTTACGTTACACACAGGCAATTTACATACATAATTTTAAGACACACACATATATATATGAGGGCATGGATCCTGAACTGATTCATAGCGTCACAAGACTTTAGAGGGCTCTGTCTCTGACGTCATCAGTCAGTTATGGCTAGAATTACAAGAGCAGCTACAGTACCAATTACTATTCTAGCGTTTCTAAAATACAGTAGACTCCCGATTATCCGCGGGCGGGTTATCCGCGGTGCGGATTATCCGCGCCTGCCACACTAAGTTTTCTTTTTTGCTTCCAAGCAAAGGGAAAATGCTTCCAAAGCAAGAAGCAAACACAAGTGACTGATTTCTTCAAAAAGGTGTAGTTTTACAGTTATGCTTTTGTAATTACATAATACATTACAGTATTAAAACAGTACAGATGTATTAATTTTTCTGTGTATCCTTGACGCCTCTCGTAAGTACAAAGCACTTTTCTGTTTTCATTAACAAAATGTATTTTAGGTTAGTTTTGAGTGATATACTAAAATATTAAGCGTTAGTTAAACATTTCCTGCTGTTTATTTTACGTTTTATTGTACATAAAACGATTTTTCAAAGTTGGAATGAGTGTTTTCTCTTTTGCTATACCCGTTTTTAGCATTTTTCGGATTATCCGCGATTTTTGTTATCCGCGGCGACCGCGCCACCCAATTCCGCGGATAATCGGGAGTGTACTGTAATAGCTTGACTTGAAAGTTTTACTATTTAAACAATTTATTTTTATTTTATATGATAAATAAAAACCTGATGACATAATTTATTTTTAATTTATAATTTATGCAAAATTTTAGCTGTCTTAAAATGTAAAGCGCCACATTTCATCCTATCGGCAACTTTTGGAACTAATTTTTTTTTTCGCGGATTACTTTTTACCATGTCGTCAGTAGTCCCCGTACAAAATTTGGTGGCTTTGCGGCTGATAGTTCAAGCTACAAAAGTCTCTGAGTACCGTCAGTTTAAAAAAAATAAACCCTGTAGAATAATAATAAAAAAAAAAGGCGAAAAGCAAAATGAAAACAATACAACAACCAAATTGTGTTAAATAAAAAAGGCTTTTCAGAAATTTGGATCCAGAAAAATTATAGAAAAAGTGCAAAATGTCCGGCACAGGGCTGATAAAAGGTATCTAAACATAGAAATATATACTGGAGGAATGTTGTTTATCCCCGTTAATTGCGAATACTCTGTATCTGGACCCAGAAAAATTATAGAAAAAGTGCAAAATGTCCGGCACAGGGCTGATAAAAGGTAACTAAACATAGAAATATATACTGGAGGAATGTTGTTTATCCCCGTTAATTGCGAATACTCTGTATCTGGACCCAGAAAAATTATAGAAAAAGTGCAAAATGTCCGGCACAGGGCTGATAAAAGGTATCTAAACATAGAAATATATACTGGAGGAATGTTGTTTATCCCCGTTAATTGCGAATACTCTGTATCTGGACCCAGAAAAATTATAGAAAAAGTGCAAAATGTCCGGCACAGGGCTGATAAAAGGTATCTAAACATAGAAATATATACTGGAGGAATGTTGTTTATCCCCGTTAATTGCGAATACTCTGTATCTGGACCCAGAAAAATTATAGAAAAAGTGCAAAATGTCCGGCACAGGGCTGATAAAAGGTATCTAAACATAGAAATATATACTGGAGGAATGTTGTTTATCCCCGTTAATTGCGAATACTCTGTATCTAAAAACTGTTTCCATGTTGGCTACCTTACCATTTGACAGACCCTATCAGTTTGAATCTAATTTCCTTCAGAAACAAATGGCCAGCCTATTGCTATCACAAAGCTGATTTAGTGTGGGCAAAAAGCTTTCACAAAAGAGGAAGCGAGTGAATTAAGTGAGATGACTTTTCCTCTTTTCCTATTATGCGTTGATGGATTGGCTAAAGCGCCTTTCCCGCTTTTCGGAATATCTTCTCTTTTAATAAATACCAGATACCCCAAGTCAAACAAATGTTGGAATATTACTGATGGATTTTCAGATTCGGTGAGACCGTCTCAGATGTAATAAGACATAGGAGATATCAAATTTTCAGCACTCTGTCATTTAAAAGAGAGTTACACAGGATTCTCGCTTAATTCAAGATATTGTTGATAGAAAATACGTAACACACTAAACCATTCAAATAATTTTATATTATACTATATAAAATATCCAAAAATAAAGCTTTGTATTCATCTAAAGATTCAAGATCTACAATTTGATGAATCTCTTCATTAACAAACCTCCATGGGTCCGAATACTTTAAATCTTGGAATTTCATCAGTCTATCTGTCCGAGTGTATGTGATTATGATAATTCAAAAACGATAAGCAAGTAGGCTGAAATAAAGAAAGATAGGTGAAATTTGGCATCATACCAGAATTATAGATCTGCATCAAATTTTATTCCAAATAATGATGAATTTCAACTAAGCAGACTCATCATACCAAAACTGTAGATCTGCATCAAATTTTATTCTGAATAGTGATGAATTTCCAACTAGGCAGACTCATCATATAAAAATTGTAGATCTGCGTCAAATTTTGTTCCAAATAGTGATGAATTTCAACTAGGCAGACTCATTATACCGCAATTGTAGATCTGTATTAAATTTTATTCCAAATAATGATGAATTTCCAACTAGGCAGACTCATCATACAGCAATTGTAGATCTGTATCAAATTTTATTCCAAATAATGATGAATTTCCAACTAGGCAGACTCATCATACAGCAATTGTAGATCTGTATCAAATTTTATTCCAAATAATGATGAATTTCCAACTAGGCAGACTCATCATACAGCAATTATTGATCTGCATCAAATTTTATTCCAAATAATGATGAATTTCAACTAAGCAGACTCATCATACCAAAACTGTAGATCTGCATCAAATTTTATTCTGAATAGTGATGAATTTCCAACTAGGCAGACTCATCATACCGCAGTTGTAGATCTGTATCAAATTTTATTCCAAATAATGATGAATTTCTAACTAGGAGACTGGAAAACTGCCGAGGACCTCTTAATGATAAAGAACCGCCAACAAATCGATTTAAAAATATTATTTTTACCTAAATACCAAATAAAAAAATTGTAAAAATTATAAAAATAAAAATCTAAAAATACAAATTATATGAATTATAAAATAAAATATAAGAATAGTATTCGGATTTCGTCAAATATGTTTCATTCCCTTCACTAAAAATAGTATTTAAAGATCCGACTAGATTCGTAGACGATTTTTTAAAAAATGATACATAAACATTTTTTATAGTAAGAAAAAGCTAAAACAGACTTGAAAGATCACTATTAGAAGAAAAATACACTTATTGCTTTTAGTATTTGAAAAAACTGCTTATTAAACGAAAATTTAGCGAAATTTTCAATGTTAAAAAAAACAGAGTAAGTTAAGTAAAGTTTAAAAAACAAACAATGGAAATATTTCATTCTTATTTCATCTATATACAGCTCAAACTACATAAAATATAACAGATCACAAGATAAAATTTATTTTAATAAATAAATAAATATTTTGGTAACATTTGAAATTGTCGTTAATGTTTTTTTTTTTTTTTTTGTCAAAATTTGTTTATGTTTTGAATGAAAGTGTCTGTAAAACATATCTAATGAAGTGATGTTAAAATCCGTGGTCTATTACACCCTCACAGGTTTTGGATACATGCATACCAAATTTCATGAAATTTTATGGAATTAATTTTGAGACACCATGTTTTCCGTGGACCAATCACAGTGAAATATCCATTCTTAAGAAAATGCATTTAGATATTGTACTTGTAAATGATTTCATCCAAATACGCAAGAAACAAATGAAGTTTTCACGCTTTTTTAAACAAAAATACTCGAAATAGAATACAAACTATGGCTGAGTAAGTATAGAGTTAATATAAACATATCAAATTTTATTTTAGAGAATTTTAGGGATAAAAATAAAATAAATCACTTATTTCTGATTAAAAATATCACTATTTCAGATTTCATTTTTATTTACATCAAATAAGATGTAAATAAAATAATTGAATCAAAAATAATTGAAATTACTGTATTTGTAGTTCTATTTTACATATATTAAAAACAAAGTCTGTTTTAGAATCTACAAAGTTTGGACTTTATTTTCATATCATAAAAAAAAAAAAAATTCTGAAAAAACATCTTTACAACCTAGTCGGAAATCTTAATATATTGTAACATATGATTATATAATATTGGATACAAACCGGCACGCCACTTACTCACGAGTTATAATAAATAAATAAAATCATACGCATTTTTACAAAGTTTCCGAATTAAAAAATAATGTAAAATAAATAATAAACATGTTATTTAAATTAAAAAGTGCGTTAAAGTGTGAAACTAAATTGATTAAAAAGAGGGGTGTCTTATATGATGTAACTGACTAGGATGGCAAAATATTTAAATGCGCCTCTGAGGCCAAATCTATTAAAGATTTGATCGTGTGTAATTGAATATAGATATTACTCCCAATAGAATAGATCAAGATAAATGAAATTTGGTATATGATGCTCATAACAAAAATATCGATACATTTTAAAATTCGGGCGTCATCTATAATGGATAAGACGAAATTTTCGACATTCGATTCCCTTTAATGTGATATAGAATTGAATAAACAAAACGCTTCATATTTATAAAAGTTATTTCGCTAAGTGCTAAAGATATGCGTGAAGCTCAACTTGCTGATGAAAATCTGAAAAAGATTATTGACAGTTTCGAATCTACTCAGAAAACAGAAGATTATGCCAACTGGACAGAACGTGGGTTCTTAATGAATCAAGGTGTCCTTTACAGATATTTGCCAGATGCTGATTCCGAAGAGGCACAACTGGTAATTCCTTCTTCAGAACGTGATTCTATAATGGAAAAACACCATGATGATCCGATGGCCGGTCATTATGGAGAAGAAGGTACTTTTCAAAGAATTGCTAAGCGTTATTATTGGACTGGTATGAGAAAATACATAAATGATTATGTAAAAAATTGTCCAGAATGCAACAGATATAAAGCAAACAACCAGAAGCCAGCTGGTTTACTGCGAACCCCAGTCTATTCTCAAAGATTTGAGATAATCTCGATCGATCTTTTTGGTCCATTGCCAAAGACTGAAAATGGCAAGCAATGGATATTTATTATTGAGGATTGTGCAACCCGATGGGTTGAACTATTTTCACTATCTCAAGCAACTGCTAGTGAGTGCGCCATTACACTCATTGAGGAGATATTCCTGAGATATGGAATTCCCAGACGAATCATTAGCGACAATGGGTCTCAATTCGTCAGTGCCGTTCTTCAACAGGTGTGTTGCACCCTCAACATTAGCCAAAATCTCATTCCTGTTTATTTTCCTCAATCAAATCCTGTAGAGCGAAAGAATAGAGATTTAAAGCCTCGACTGGCCATATTGGTTGGAGATGATCACGGAAACTGGCATTCGAAGTTACCAATGATTCGTTTCGCCATGAACACCGCAGTTTGTGATACCACTGGCCATACACCTGCATTCCTCCAATTCGGAAGAGAATTAAGGACTGTTGATGATGTTGTACGAGATTTCAAAGCAGTTGTCGAGAATGACAATTTTGTACCTGAGATAACGCCTTATCTTAAAAGGTTTGCAAACATCATGAACGAATTAAGGGAACGAATAGAAATGAAACAAGACAGAAGGAAGATATATTACGACAAAAACAGAAAGCAAGTATTTTATTCTCCGGGTGATAAGGTTTGGGTAACATCACATCCCATTAGTAACAAATTTAAACGTAAAACGTCGAAATTTGCACCACGTCGAGATGGTCCATACATCATATTAACGCAACGTTCTCCAACTACCTATGAAATTGCTAGCCCAAGTGATCCATCCACCTCCTTAGGAACATATCATACCTCAGCTTTACGTTCGTACAGTCGAAACATGGAAGCGGATACACCACTGCATCCGATTCGCAAAAGAGGCCGACCACCAAAACTTAATTCCCTTTCCTCAGGAACCAATAGACTTCCAGACAATTCAAATTCTGTCTCCTTGCCGAGACGTCGTCGGAGCCAGAGGGGGAGGATGTAACAGTTGCATTACTCTTACCTTCCCTTTTGGATACTAGATGGCGATGCCTGATTAGGCCATCCCATATGCCATCCCATAGTGCATTGCGATTGTAATGAGAATGAGATGTGACGCTGAACTGTAAAGTCGCGCGCGTGAATGTTTTGTGTTTGTGCTTGTTTTAAGTGTGTGAATGTGATTATTAAAAGAAATGTTTCCAACAACATTCGTCCTGTTGCTTCCTGCACAGATCATAATAATCTACATACCACCACAATACTTATTAAACGCAAAATATTACATTTTACTTATAATATCAATTTATTATACCAAAATACTTATGAATTACTTATTTTATATATAATAATAAAATACTTATGAATTACTTATTTTATATATAATAATAAAATACTTATGAATTACTTATTTTACACATAATAACAAATACTTATGAATTACTTATTTTACACGTAATAACAAAATATTTATGAATTACTTATTTTACACGTAATAGCAAAATACTTATGAATTACTAATTTTACACGCAATAACAAAATACTTATGAATACAAAATATTTATGAATACAAAATATAAATATTTTGCCCTCATAAATATCTATTCTACTTCTTTTCATATTACCAACTCACCTTCCACCTTAACGCTTCTTCCACAGGTTAATATTTTAATACTAACAACCATTTCATATTGAGAATATCATTTTATGCAGAGCTTTAGAATCGTTTATCCATTTTTGGTCATGCACAAATGTTTTTTTCAAAGCCTCAAATATGTACAGAAAATAAGGAACATAAAAATAAGCCAGTGTAACAATATTAATAAGAATAACCATCTCATATTTCAAAATATCCTTTATGCAAAGTTTCAGAAACATTTATCCATTTTTGTCCACTTTTCGTTACTTTATACACAATTTTTCTTCAAAACTACAAATATGTACAGAAAAGGAGTAAAATAAAATAAGCTAATGGTACAATATTTATAACAATAACCATTTCATATTTTATAGTATTTTTTTACGCAGAGTTTCAAAAACATTTATCAATTTTTGGCCACTTTACCTGATTTAATATACCTGATAATAATAATTTAAAACCTAATAGTAATAATTATCTGATTTAAAAGACTGTATAACATTCCACGTTAGTGAGATCGATAGAGACATGCTGTATTCCGCAAAAAATAGCGTAAGTATTGAGAATCAGTACAATATGTGGAAGGAAAACATATTGAAAAAAAAAATCTAAATAAAACTTTCGTAAACTAAATCATAAAAATAAACGAAAATAAAGTTGAACAAAATTTTAATCCGTTAAGTCAACAAATGAATTGTAAAAAGGTAAAAATTTAGTTACGGGTTAAAAAAGAAGCGCAAATGCTAAAGAACATTTTTGTGTTAAACTGACCATAAAAGTTTAGCTATTTATATAAAACGCCCCCTTTTTTTTATTTTTAAACCTATTTATTTGCCGCAAACTCAGCCCACAACGTACGCGAAAAAGAGTAAAAAATTTGAATTATTTTTTATCTCTGGGTATTAATTTCTCCTAGTCGGAATAGTATGAAATAGCGTTTCTCCCAGCACTTATTTTGTAACTAAGTTCTAAACACCTATACTTACACTAGCCCCCTCCCCCCAGAATTTTGTTATTTTGAATAATAATCGATTTTATTTTATTACTGTTATGAAATTATATGGGCTAACATTTCTATGAAAATACCTCGACAAAATAGAATAAAATTGCTACGTGGTCCAAGTAATAAAACTAATCAACTAGACAATCTATCAAACTAATAAAAGATAACATGCCCTAGTTACTGCCTTCCAAGAAGGAATAGCATTTGTTACAAATAAGTAATATGATAACATAAAATGATATATGGATAATGAGATTTCCAGTTAGAGGAAAGAGATTCAGCAGCTATTGTTAGGGCATTCATTAAATTGTAGACATAAAAACTAACATTTTAAATTTTTTTATTTTATTTAGATATATACTAAGAGATGTGTCTGTCTAGACGGTCTGTTATACTATTTCAGACCTAATTGCCACAGATTAAATTTGCAGTAGAAAATATTAAGCTCATTGGAAATGTGCTAAAGAAGAAGAAAAATATTATTTTTAGTTCACTCTAATTTCTTCCCATTAAGTTCACATTAAAAGTTCCATTCCATTTTTTTCTTGCAATGAGATCTTCTTTATCCAAGATGGTCACGAGCACTCAAATCAAACTAATTATTAAAATCGGATTGAAACAAATAGTGATCCACTATCAGAAAAATTGCAATGCGGAATTTAAAAAAAAATTAAATTAAATAAATAATTAATAAGAGTAAAAAATAAAAATAAAAACCAATGAAAGAAAATATTAACATTAAGCAATATTACCATCAGATCAAAAGTTGTGTTTTGTTCATCCAGTGACGACGCAGATAAAAGGAGATAAGATATTTTAATTTTCACTCAGCGTTACAGACGACGGTGGACAATTATGTAAATTGATAGTAACTTTTGTAATGGATCAAACCATACTCACGCATTTCAATAGCAAATTTTGTAACTCTTTACACTTGTAAAAAGAAAAATGATGTGAAATCGCAATAAAGTATTAGATGACAGAGTTATATGGTAAATAACATGTGCAATTACTTTTGTCATTAATCTATGACATCACGGGATTTCACTTAGCAATTGCAGCTAAATATTAAAATTCGACATCAAAATCAAAATAAATTATGCTTTTCCTCATATCTTAAAATAAATTACCATCATGTGTTATATATTCATGTGTTATACTTTTATCTCCACATTTTTAAAATAATCCTCGAGTAACACTTTTAAAGGGAATGCTAATTGTCAAAAACAATTAACCACATTTTTAGATGAAAGAATTCCATTCATTCACCCTGTTTATTCACTGTTAAAAATGACGAATACTAAATGATTACTGAGCTGTTTATTTATTTACTGTTAAAAATGTCTTAAAAATAAATAACTACAGAATTGCTTATTCACAGTTAAAAATGTTATAATAATAAATAACTACAGAACTGTTAAAAATGTCTTAAAAATAAATAACTACAGAATTGCTTATTCACAATTAAAAATGTTTGAATAATAAATAACTATAGAATTGTTTATTCACTGTTAAAAATGTTAGAATAATAAATAACTACAGAACTGTTAAAAATGTTTGAAAAATAAATAACTACAGAACTGTTTATTCACTGTTAAAAATGTTTGAATAATAAATAACTATCGTTTATAAGTTTCTCATTTATCCGTCGTTTCATCACAATTCTGATTCATTTGTATTCATTGCAATGATGAAATACCTTTATAATTTCTTTCATTTTGTGTCAGTCTCTTGCATGCAAATGGAACTTTACTGTACTTTTAAAAATTATGACTATAAAAATTCAATTATTCTTTAAAAGAAGGGGGGAAATTTTTCATTATTCATTTAAATCAAGCTGTAAAATTTTGTCAGTATTTAATTCATAAAAATTAAAATACATTTGTAAAAGTAAGGTGGTAGTTACCGTCAGATCAAACTAGTGAAATATCTTGACAAAATAAAAGCTTAAGCTGCTATTCCAATAGCTTTATCTTTTCAATTATGTAGAAGTTATGTTATTATCTGAATTTATAAATTATTTTTTAATGTTTATATGCTTTATTTTCTTTATTACTACTTGTAACATCAGAAAATTAAAATAAATTAATAAAATTTTATTTAAAAGTAATCTGTGGATATATTGCCCAAAATTCAAACGACGAATTGGTTTGTCTTTTTCTGCAGTACCGGATTAAACCGCACCTTACAGAATTAGTTTTAAATAGTTCAAACATAAAACTCACCAAAGCAAACAAGAAATGTTATTGTTATGAACTTGCGATGCGGCTTCCCAGCATAGCTGGTTCCATAGGAGGTCCCAGAGCTTGGCGACGAATTTGGCGACTTTGGCGCCAAAATAGATTATACCCGAAACTTCGAGAATTTTCCCGATCCGTCGAGTAGGAACGGAGATACGCCTCGAACGTTCCTGATTGGTTGAGAGGCGTCTAGCCCCGCCTCCTGAGACCTATAAAAGGAAGCAGCCGCAGCTGCCGGGCAGTCGTGACCCAGGAGTGGTGAGTCTAGTCGTGAACCGGAGCGGTGAATTGAGGAGAAGTCGGAAGCGACAGAGCAGAGCAGAGTGAACCAGAGTCGTAGTGGTGAGTCGAGTGGTGAACCTGGGAGTAGTCGAAGAGTTGCCGAAAGCGACAGTGCGGAGTCGTCGTCGGAAGCGACAGTGGTGAATTGAGTAGTCGGAAGCGACGGTGAAGAACTCGTCTTCCAGGGACTAGTGGAGCAGCGACGGAGTAGAGCTGCTGTGTATACTGTTGTATGCTGCACGTCTTGGCTGAAGATAATCGTCTTCTGTGCTGTATATAGTTGTCGTCTTTGTGCTGTCCTGTGTGTCTTCGTGTAAATAAACGTCGTTGTTTTATTTTCTACTGCCGCCTGCTGATTGAGTGTTCTCCACACCATATAACTCCCACTATCCAAACGAACCCCCGGAAATTTCGTAACATTATTGCATGAGAAACATTGAGATGCCCTTTTTAAATGTGAAGAAAAATAACTATAAGGATGCATAGAATCAATGTTATTTCTCAATAATTTTTAAAATGCCTCTGATGAAAATGGATGATGTAATGCCCTCAATTGTAGATTAACTAAGCAATAGTAGTTTCCGCATTAACTCCATCGGACGACCATTTCCAAGTCGTAGAATCACGTGATTAAATGTTTAAAACCTATTATTCATACGAGTCTGTATGATTGAATCACTAGTTTGGTAATCTAAATTACTCTAAATATGTGGTAATTTTTAACTGAACATTACATTGAAGAAAAAAATTGTGCTATATATTGAAAAAAATTATTTAAACCGAAGTATTTATTGATGCATATGGAGCAGTTTAAAAATTCACAAGTAAACAATAAAATCAACTTCATTGGACGTCACATTCACACGATGAACATAATTATCTCCCATATGATCTTACAACCAGCTGCTCATTGTCTTATATTGATCTGTGACGTCATCAGATGAATGATTTTTCATAGATTCCGAAATTAAACCGATCATTATTTTAGTAATTTAAATTATTCTAAAGATGTGGTAATTTTTAATTAATCATTGTACAGAAGAAAAAAATTTCGCTATTTATTGAAAAAAATTATTTTAATTAAAGTATTGATGTACGTGGAACAGTTTAAAAATTGCGCAAGTGAACTATAAAATAAATTTCATGTCACATCATGACGAACATAAATCATCTCCCATATCATCTTACAACAACTGCT
This sequence comes from Argiope bruennichi, assembly GCF_947563725.1. NCBI lineage: Eukaryota > Metazoa > Arthropoda > Arachnida > Araneae > Araneidae > Argiope > Argiope bruennichi. Next base: position 88,339,226 of record NC_079162.1, read on the forward strand.
CATTATCTTACTCTATTCTGTGACGTCACCAGAATGAATGATTTTTCATAGATTCCGAAATTAAACCGATCATTATTTTAGTAATTTAAATTATTCTAAAGATGTGGTAATTTTTAAAAAATCATTGTATAGAAGAAAAAAATTTCTCTATATATTGAAAAAAATTATTTTAATTAAAGTATTGATGTACGTGGAACAGTTTAAAAATTGCGCAAGTGAACTAAAAAATAAATTTCATGTGACATCATGACGAACATAAATCATCTCCCATATCATCTTACAACAACTGCTCATTATCTTACTGTATTCTGTGACGTCACCAGAATGAATGATTTCTCATAGATTCCTAAATTAAACCGAGCGAACGAATAAATGAATAAAAGATAGCGACATCAAAACATTATTTTTTTCCAAACCATTGCCAAGGTATTTATTTGCTAATAAGTGATAAAAATTAATTGAAGGTTAATATTTTCCCCTTGATTTTTAACTTCAAATCCCATAAAAATTTTTATGAAGAATCATCACAAAATTATCTTTTTCTTTTAAATATAATTATGATAATAACAAAAAATTCGACTGACATCTGTAAAGGTTTTTATGAATCTTTAGTTCAAAGAGCTTCAAGATTAAGGCAGAAAGGTATCATAATAAATAAACACATAATAATCAAAATAATGATATATGTATATTTTCTCTATGCATTTTTATGCGAATATTTTTATTTACTAATAAGAAATTGAAACTGAAAACTGACGATTTCATATCTTTTTCAACTAATTTATGGTTTATAAAATTTTTTACATACAATCATAATAAAATTCTTTTATATTAAAGTGCAGTAATGCAAATAATAAAAAATCTACAGATATCTATTGTGGTCTTGTGAATTTTGAGTTAAAAGAGCTCCAAAAATGAAAAAGAATGACATGATAAATAAATATATATAAGTTAAAAATAAGGATGTAATTTTTTTTTTCTGCAGATTTCCAGGATTAAAAAGAAGGATGTAATTTTTTTTTCTGCAGATTTCCAGGATTAAAAATAAGGATGTAATTTTTTTTTCTGCAGATTTCCAGGATTAAAAATAAGGATGTAATTTTTTTTTCCTGCAGATTTCCAGGATTAAAAATAAGGATGTAATTTTTTTTTCCTGCAGATTTCCAGGATTAAAAATAAGGATGTAATTTTTTTTTTTTTTTTAATTGTCAATACTGAAAATAAGGATGTAATTTTTTTTTCTGTTAATTGGCAGTACTAAAAATAATAATGTAATTTTTTTTCTGTTGATTGGTAGTACTAAAAATAAAGTTTTTTTTTTTTTTTTTTTTTTTTTGTGTGTGTGTGTGTGTGTGTGTAGATTGCCAGTATATTTATTTGCTAATAAGAGACTAAAATTCAAAAATGACGATTGCGTTTAAAATGACTTCTTAAGGAATCATCACAAAATGGTATTTTTCGTATAAGTAAAATAATAATAATAACGGCAAAATCTAAGAAGATTTAGAATGATTATATGGACTTTTAATTTAAAAAGCTTCAAGAGCAAGTATAAAAATAATGAAAAATAATTATAATATAATTTTTTGTTCGGTTCCTTGCTAGAATTGCATTTGTTGGTGGGATATTAAAATTGAGAAATGAAGATTTCATAATCCAATGAGTCTTTATAAAGAATCGTTACAAAATTATATTTTTTGTTCAAGTATAGTAATAACAATATCGGCAAAATCTAAAGAGATCTACAATGTAAATTTAAAAGGCTTCAAGAGCAAGTATAATAACAATTAGAAATAATTATATAATTTATTTTAGGTCGCTTGACAGTAATTACATTTATTGGTGGAGTATTAAGGTGTATGTACACACTCGAAACTTCGAAAATCGTTCAAAATATCGAATATTTTTTTATTGCTTAATAATGTTCTCTGATCCTTTAACTTTCAAACGATATCAAGATGTTGTCAATATTCGAAATATTTCTCGAGTTATAATTATTTTTCTTGAGGTGCTTTCATTAAAAACTCTTTTTATGAAGATGGATATTTTCCCACTATGTTGCTTCATTCAAACAATCATAATTCAACTAGAAATAAACCAAATACAATTATTTATTTATCAAAATAATCTGTATGAAATAGCTAATGTTTTTTGCCTCAATCTAAGTTATATTTATAGAAATAATGTTTTAATAGCTATTTAAAAGTTAAAATTACAGAAAAAAAACTCGCTTTTTCTATTCATCGTTGATGAAAAAATTGTTAAAAAAAAGCTATATATTTTTATAACTTGATTGAGGCAGACAACATGAAGACTAATATTAGGCATAATTTTCAACTAGAATTGTGTGTCTGTACAAATTAGAATTTAAGATATCATGTTTCAAAAAATATGCTAATTAGCTCATTAAACATTATTTAATTAATTAACAATTAGTGTAATATGGTTTTTTCTCACTGAAATGAGTTTAAACATATATTAATGACCTACAGTGGAAAAACTAGATTTCTAAAGTCAAAATTAAAAAAAAAAATCTTCTAGTGTGTACGTACACCTTAAAACTGAGAAATGAAGATTTCATAATCCAATGAATCTTTATAAATAATCATTATAAAATTGTTTCTATCTTTTTTATTTGATGCTACTACCACTACTAATAGTAAAAGTAATCACAAAAAAAATCCATAGAAATCTGTAATGATGTGATAAATCTCTAAAGAAAAAGACTCTGAAAGTAAGGCAGAAAGATATCAGAAATGCATCTCAAGTTTCAACATAGTCTGCCTAGTGAAGCATTTGAATCAAGACGACGTAAATCATTGTGTGGAATTCAATCCTAGGAGAACGCCAGATGGAATTTATCAGTCACTCGTTAGTTTATTGAAATCCAACTAAGTAGCATTTAACTGTGGCGCTTTTGTCAAATTGTCTTCAACAATTATTAGCACTCAACTGGAGCTTTTCTAGAGGCCCCGGACACGGGGGTGGAAAGCGGAGCTTCTTTCCTTTTTGCGCGACGCGAGCTCTCAATTGATCCATTTGATAGAAAGAAACTTTAATAATCCTGTAAGAGGAAGAGGCGGTTGTAGAATAGAATTTGAGAGGCTGCTAAAAATATACAGAAACTGATCTGAATATACTTGCGAGTATTACTTACAAAGAAAGTTGATCACCGATGAAAAAAAGCAAGAAAAAAATTATTCCGTAAAGTAAGATTAGCATTTAAGTAAAGCGTGGTATTTCGGTGTCTGTATTGATAAGCTGTAATAGTTTAATGTAGTTAGAAGCACTAAGTTTTTAACATATTATTTTATAAAGCTGTACAATTTAAAAGGTAATTTATTGCCTGTTTTGTGCGTATATTAAAGTCGGTTTTTTTTTTCTTGGGAAAAATAGTCATCTATAGATGACTTTTTAGGAAAGATGAAACGACTTCCTTTTTTTATATGAAAGAATTCTAAAATGTTGAACTAGCTAATGTATAATTTTTTGCATCGATTGTACAAGAACATTACTAAAAATAACCCTCCTGATCTCCTTTCATCTGTTATGCAAGAATATTTTTTTAAATAATCCCCTGGGACTTTTTTTCAATCACTTTGTTAAAATAATTTTCAAAAATTGTAACGATCCTTTTTTTTTTAAAGGTTTTATGCGAAGATAAGAATTTTAAGAAATTTTGAGTGCCTTTTAAAGAAAAAGAAATCTTTTCGTATTTCGATGATAAATGGATTAAATTTTAATTTCAAACTTTGAATATTAAGTTGGTTAAATAGTAATTTGGAAAGTAATTGAAACCAAAATTTCCAAAAATCTTCTAGAAGCTAAGCCGCAATTGTTAAAATTCAGAATGATTTTTTTTTATGTAAAGCATTTGAGTGTTTTTTTTTTATTAAATGGATTTATTAGATTTTGAAATTAGTTTCTTTCCTTTATTCAGTTAATAATTTTAAAATAGGCTTTCCGTCGAATAGATTAACATTTCAGATCTTGGCGTTTTTTTTTTTTTTTTTTTTTTTTTCATCTGTATGAAACCGAATTCTTTTTGTAATCGTTTTTTAACAACAACAACAAAAAAAAAAAACATTTTGAATAATTCTAAATAGTTTTGCTACAAAGCAGACCTTTATTCATGTGTAAAACTGTGATGCAGTTTACCCGTCAAATTCTATAAAATAACTGAGATCTATTGTATTCTCCCATTTTTAATTATCCTAAATTTTCATGTTACTAAACGGAATTAACGTCATTTGAACGTTTATTAACATTTCATATTAATAAACGGAATAAAAACGAAAACGTTTCAATCTGAAATATAAACTGTCTTTAATAGGTAGCTTAGGAAAACTTCTAGGGCAAGGGTGGGCTTTAATTCGATCGCGATCGACCGGTGGACCATCAAGACAATTTTGGGGTGACTGTCTTTACTAAGACTTAAAACGCGCATGCTAAAAGAAATATATTTATGGAATACTGACGAAAACTTTCAAAAATATTTCTGGCGAGTTGTTTAAAAACGGAGGTACATTATACAAAGAGATATATTAGAAACAATAAAACTTCACTCTGAATTTGAGGGAAGTTTTCAAGAATTTACTAGACTAGAATCAATCGTCACATTCATGTGTTACCCATTTGGCAATGCTGATTTGGAAGAAATAAAGAAATAACTTAAAATATAAATTATATATCATTATCTCTTGAGAAAAACCAAGTTTTTCTTCTTCAAAATGGCATAATTTTAAAAGCACCTAGTTCAAAACTTAAGAATAATTTTCGGAATCTAATGGACAAAGTAAAGTATCCTAATTAAAAAAAAGTTGCATATCATTAAGACAACATATCGTTCCCGTCTCACAGACGACCACTTAGAATCAAAGTGCAAGATTAGCAGTTAGTTATTACATTCTGAGATATTCAAGATTGGCGGACAGTATTCTGACTAAGTCTTCTACTAACTATAACTAATAGAACTAACTTTAGACAAAAGAGATTTATTTTCTAATGTATTTTGAATTGTTTGATATTAAATTTATCATTCGATATTATTATATTTGTGGCTAGTATTATTATGTTTGTATTTTGCTATTATTATTATATTTGTAGTTATGTTGGTTAAATACACATTCCTTATTTATTATTAAGTTATAATAAATATTGTAGATCTTTTTTAAAAAAATCGCCTCACCTTGGCTAATGGGTGGACCGCAACACCTTGAAGAAATTATAAGTAGCCCATACCCCGGAAAAGACTGCCCATCCCTGTTCTAGGGTTACAATGATAATTCAGCTGTCAGCAGTCGACTTTTTTCTAAAATTAATTCTAAAAATAACTCCATCATTAAAAATTTTTTAGGATTTTATTTTTACACATTAAATCCTAATAAAGTTCTTTTGTTAATATCTTCGTTAATGTCAAAATTTGTTTTTTTTTTCTGGGTTTATTATAGATTATTTTAGGAAGGATTTCGAGAGGGTTTTCAGTTAATTTTTACTTTCGTATCATTCAGGAACTCAACAGCAATCGATCCATATTTATTTTTTATTATTTATTATTATAATCATTTCATTATTTTTTAATTTAATTAAAAAAATTTATTTAATTACTTACATATTTTAACTATTTATTTTATTTTATATTTTATTTATAATAATTTTTTTAATTCTTATATTTGTCTTTCCAATGTCTATATTTTGGGTTATTAGTTCTTTTGGTTTCATCAGAGGTTTATTTTCATATTTAGGTTTAGTTATTAAAACTTTTCTCACATCTTGATTAATACGTCCAGTTTTATTTTGAGTTTCATCTTTTTTTATTACTTTGGAAAAGAATGGTTTCGGTTCACTGGTAATCTCAGAAATCCTTGATTTTATTTATGAGGTGAATAATTTTTTTTTTATTAAAAAAATCACTCGTTCTCAAACTTTCTTTGTCTTCCACAACGAGTAAAAATTCCTCCGTCATCATTTCTCTGATCCGAGTCTCAAGAAAATTACTCTCCTTTTTTTCTTCATTAATCTTATTTTCTAAAAATTAATTCTTATCGTAAAGGATTTTTTTTTGTCAAAATTTTATGCTATATTTTGAATGGAAAGGGACTATAAAACGTGTCCAAGTGAAACTATCTAAAGAATTAAGATCTATTTTTTCTTCAAAAATCTTATTTTCTAAAAAAAAAATCATTCTTGATTTGAGTTATTCTACATTATTCTAAGACAATTTTCTTTTAAATGATACATAAAAAATTATGAACATATTTAATTCTAATTTCACATATATATTTCTCAAATTATCTAGATTGTGATAGATCACAAGATAAAAATTATTTTATTAGATAAATATTTTACAAAGTTATTGTAAAATAATTTTTTTTGTCAAAGTTATGGTATGTTTTGAATGGAAAGTAACTATAAAATGTGATTAAAGGAAGCCCTCTTCAGATCTGTTATCTATTTACACCTTAAAAGTTTTTTTCATACATCCATACCAAATTCCGATAAATTTTATTTAACTGTTTTTGAGACGTTAGTTTTTTATGAAAGAAATATAGTAAGATAATTATTATTCAGAAATTGTATTTAAAAATATACTTGCACATTAGTTCGTATAAAATAAACTAGAAACCAATGTTTTCAATTCTTTTTAAAAGAACTGCCTGAAATAAGCAATCCAATCTATGACTGTGAAGTGAGAAAGATAATATAAACATTTTAAATATTATTTTCGGATAATTTTACGACATTCCAGTCTAAAATATTGTTCCAGGATTCATTTTTTATCAGTTGTGTATTATTATAACTGCTGTATCTTCAGTCCTATCTTACATAGATTAAAAATAATGAATTGTTCATTGAAAATCACTTTCAGATCTAATTGGATATCTAAAGACGAAGAGTTTCATTTCTTAAATAAATGATTTATTCTAAAAAGAAACAGACATAGCTCATGTTAAGTACCTTCTGCAGGTTTATTCCAAGAGGCTTATTATTAATGTCCTATTACAATTTCAATTTTAATTTTATTTTCTAATTTTTCAGAGAAAATCACTTTTAGACCTAATTGGACACCTAAAAACGATGAGTTACGTTTCTTAAATAAATGATTTATTCTAAAAAGAAACAGACATAACTCATGCTAAATTCTTTCTGCTGTTTATTGCAAGAGGCTTCTTAACATTATTCTGTTATAATTTTTTATATAAAATAATTTATCCTACACAAGTTCAAAAAATTTATATTTTCCAGTAATTTTATTTAATAGGTCACCAGTACAGCCTGTATTTACCTATTACATAATTTTTCATCGTATACAATAAGAATATGAAAAAACCAATATATGTATAATTATTTGCAATTAAAGAGGCAGGACAACTCTATAAAAACTTTTAAATTAAAAAAAAATTAAAAGATCCTTTTTATCTAGGTGCCCAAAATTTGTTTATTTAATAGGTCACCAGTACAGCCTGTATTTACCTATTACATAATTTTTCATCGTATACAATAAGAATATGAAAAAACCAATATATGTATAATTATTTGCAATTAAAGAGGCAGGACAACTCTATAAAAACTTTTAAATTAAAAAAAAATTAAAAGATCCTTTTTATCTAGGTGCCCAAAATTTGTTTATTTAATAGGTCACCAGTACAGCCTGTATTTACCTATTACATAATTTTTCATCGTATACAATAAGAATATGAAAAAACCAATATATGTATAATTATTTGCAATTAAAGAGGCAGGACAACTCTATAAAAACTTTTAAATTTAAAAAAAAAATTAAAAGATCCTTTTTATCTAGGTGCCCAAAATTTGGCTCCAAATTCCAGAATCAAAACTAATCGTTTTGGTTATGTATCATGATCCAGAAAATAATGATGCTCTAATTTGGGAGAAGGAAAATACAGATCAAAGAACGATTAAAGATGAACGCGTTCAAACCCAATTCCGAAAACTTCATTACAAAGGAAAGAAAGAAAAAAAAATTAGATGGAGACACTTAAAAGAAAAATAAAACATTTGATTACATCTTGACAAGATGGAGACACTTAAAGGAAAAATAAAACATTTGATTACAGCTTGACAAGATGGCTATAACTTTCCAAAAGCAATAATTTTCAATTTTTTTTGCCTGGAAAAAAAAAAACTTTAAAAAAATAAGAGAGGAAAAAAATTAAAAGATTCCTTTCATATAAGTGTCAAAAATTTCAATTCCGGAATCAAAACTAATCTTTTTGGTTGTGAATCAATAATCCAGAAAATGACAATGCTCTTATTTGCTGAAGGAAAACGAAGTTCAAAGAATGATTAAAGATGAACGCGTTCAAGACCGGTTCTGAAAATCTCATTCCAACGGAAAGAGAAAGAAGATTACATACGGGTACTTAATGGAAGAAAAAAAAAAAACATTTGATTGCATCTTGACAAGGTGGCATCTCACAAAGCAGTGGTAACTTTCCAAAAGCAATGTTTTTCAATTTTTTTAGAATAAAATTCAAAATTTAATATTTTAAATTTATAAAATTCAGTTTTATACAATAATTCTTTCACGGAAAACAGCATCCTCAACCACAGCTCAGAAAAAAAAAATGCCAAAGTTCAAGTATATCACCAATAATTTAACTATTCAAAATGGTAACGCTTGCAATATGGAATCTTTTTTTAATTCTTTCTTTTTTTTTATATTTACTTTCCATTTAAAAAATCGTTACTTGTCTTGTTATAAGAAATCAATCACAGTAGAAAAGGGTTTTTTTTATAGTATCTTTTATGATATGTCATTAATATAACTCGAAGCGAACGCTGAAGATAAATTGCAGAATTATTTATCATTTTCGTAATTTTGATGCTTATAAAGATGACAAAGAAGATCTGACAGATACAATTAAAATAAGTTTTTCTACTACGAGAACGCTGGCGCTGTCATCCATAATGCCATTTCGAGAAGTTTTAATATATAAAAAGAAATTCAAGCAAACCTGCTGTAAAATATTGCTAAGCTTTGTACTTCCAGTTTAATATACTTAATGTAAAAGTTGATGATGAAATGTGGGGTTATTTATCATCATAATATCAATGCATAGTCGCTAAAAAATTACAGCGAGATACAATACATCCAGGATCGGATTATAACCTAGAAGAGGCCTTTATGCATTTGCAATTTTCGACCTCCACCCCTTTTCCCTCCAGAATTTCCATAACCAGAGATCTTTTTTTTTTTTTTTTTATTGATTGTAACTTACTCTCTGCATAAAATTTTTTTAAGCAATAGATATTAACACAAGCTCAAATTACAAATCATTTAGCGAGTTACCTTAAAGACAGTTGGTTTCAGTATCTTATGTATAAAAGATATTTTTTTTTAATTTAAATTAAAAACTTATGTAATGGTAGAAATATCACATTCTTTTACATTTAATATAAATGCTTTCATTCAAAATATGTCAGAGTTGTTGACATGTGAGATACCATAAAACAGCTATTCCCACCCTTTCAAGGTATTTGGGGTAAACTGCATGATTATCACCCCGACAGCATTCAGAAACTGAAAGTAGAATATTTACGGCTATCATCGACCACGTCCGAATCTCTCTAGCGGAGGTACATTCCATCATCGAAGTGGAGGTAACTCAATCCCATGTTATTAATATATTCACAAAAGAAAATTTTAAGTAAACAAGCACTCGATAGTAACCGAATGTTTACTTACCCGTCTGTTTCTCATCCTCGTCCTCCCAAGTGGGAATGATGAGTTACCCCAAGAGAGCCCCTCCCCCTTTCCTTGTCTCAGCATCCAAATCAGTCTAAATTGCTGTCACGACAGCGGAAGATGGGAAACTGAAGTTAAATCCTAAAGGCACAATATTACCTGTGTTAGATAAATAGTAGTAAACAATACTTCTGTAGGAGATATGTCCTATCATCGAAGAGGAACTAACTCGACACTACCATTTTTATGCCCATAAAAAAAGAGAGAACCTACCAATATATCCAGTCAACTCTCGTTCGCGGTTTCTTGGTATTCCTCAGAGGGGATTAATTAGTTTAGTGTTACCCTCGCTCGAACTAAACAACCCGGGTAACCTGAATGACCGCCATGGAGACGTGAAATAAAGTTCATTTCCAGTGATCATCAGCGGCCATGGTATAATCCCTCCCATAGGAGGTACATGCTGTCATGGAAGTGAAAGTAATTTGACTCCACAGATTTAATGTATCAAGCAAGAGGTACTCACTATACCAGAAGTTTTTCGTTTCCATATCAGAGGTGCTCTTCATTGGGATCTGTTGGGGGTTAACAAAACGCAAAAAAAAAAAAAAAAAAGGATTATGCTAATTTGTAATCGAATTTGAAAACATAAAAATAATAACAAGAAAAATCTTCACAAATTTAAATAATACTTGATTGCAATTTCAATAAATTTAATTCGAGTACTTGGCATTTATAAATCAAATGAAAACATAAAATTAGATTGATGAATTCTAGATGCCGCACCCCCTATCCTCTTCCGTAGATAGAGAGACTCTAGGTAGTTGCCTAATTCGCCTATTTGGTAATGCGCCCATGAAAACAACAAGAAGCGATAAATAAGTTGGTGGTCTTGCCATACACCCACTTCAAGATAACATGCATGTATTGTTAAAACCTTCTTTTTGCATCTTTTTGTTACACACGTAATATAGAAAGTCCCTGTCGCCCGTTGCAGAAGTACCTCTAACAAGTACAAGTAAATACTTTTGTTCATGTGAGAACATCGGAACGAGACATGTTATTCATTCCCCATGCTCTGCTCAAAAAATAATTAGCTTACCTTCCCTACCTTGTAAATCCTTTAACAGGTGCTGGCTTGTTGCAGAATGCTGAAGTGAAATTCAAAAAGAGAACAAGCAAATGTTCCGGGGGAAAGAAATTACAGGAAAGTGTTTCAACAACGCTCCAAAGTCGGCGTTTAAAATACAAAAAGAATTTAGTAAATCCATTAACATAGACTAGTTGAATTAAGAAAGTGACGCTGGTATTAATAGCCACGAAAAAGAACAATTTATCGTCTCACTGTTAAAAATAACCATTGTTTACATTGGAGATTCACCAGTTAGTTAATCAAGTAAATAGCTATAAGCATTCGTTTCGTCAAAATGCAGGTTTGAATACTGAATTTTAAAAAGCATATTCAGTATTTAAAATTATAATGAGCTTTAGTGTGAAATGTAATTCAAATGTGATTTTTTTTTCAGTAATTATAATGAAATATACTTTATACTTTCATTTAACTTTACTTGTCGCATGTTCGTGAAAATGTAATTTTTTAAATTTATTTCCGAATTTCAGAAACCAGTTATTTTTTTTCTGTATGGATTTTAATTCAATCTCTGTATAAATAGTTTTTAATTAACAAGTTTATAATAAACTGAAATTACAAATCATTTAATTGCAAGATATCTTAAAAATAGTTGGTTTCAGTATCTTACGTATAGAAAGATTTTTTTTTAAATTTTAATTAAAAGTAATTTAAATTAAAAATTACATACTGGTAAAAAATATTAATTTTTTAATTCAATATAATTACTTTAATTCAAACTTTTTCAGAGCTGTTGACTTGTGCTATACATAAAACTATAGCACAAGTCAACTCACCTGGATACCTGGATAGAATTCACCTGGATACCGTCTTGCTAAGGTATCCAGGTGAATTCTATCATTGTCGTCCCCACAATATTCAGAAAATGAGGGTTGAATCTTGGCGGCTACGACTGGCCCAGCCCCGATTCCCTTTAGTGGAAGTACATACCGTCATCGAAATGGAGGTAACTCAATACCAAGTTAATGATATATTCACAAGTAAAAATGCCAAGTAAGCAAGCACTCGATAGTAATCGAGTACTTATTTACCCGGCAATTTCTCTTTCTCGTCCCAAGTAAACAAATATTAAACAAAAGTTTAAAAATATATGAAATATACTTATTTAAAATTATAATGCGCTTTAGTGTAGAATTTAATTCAAATGTGATTTTTTTTCAGTAATAAATATTAAATATATATTTTAATACTTTAACTATACTTTTTGCATGCTTGTGAAATTGTAATTTTTAATTGATTTTTCACTCTATCCCTGATGGGCTAGAAGGTTAGAATTGTGTACACTTGCGGGTTCTCGATGGCTATACATTATTTTAACATTTTAAGAATTATCTGTTATTAGAATGATTTTAGTAAAATTTTGATTCCATACTAGTGGCGACGTCAGATACTGAGTTAAAGGAAAATACTGGTCTCAATATTAAGAAGTAGAAAATAATTAACACACATTTCAGAAGAATCTACATTAATTACTAAGATACAAATAAAATATATCAATAAGCAAACTAGGTTAGTAAGTTGATTTTTAAATACACGCGATTTCCGGGAAGTTTCAGAAAATATTGTGGAATTAATTTTTATGTTCGAATTCTTTCATGACGATTCGCTATTGGTGTAACAAATAACATGATTTTTTTTTGAAACGTTAAATTTATTCGGCGGTTCTTACGACAAATTTGTTAATAGTTTTAAGATTTATTATAAAACATTTTATTTAGATTAATTTATACTTATTTAATTATTTTCCTTTGAATTTTAAAAAACTCTTAATGAAGGGTAATGGATTAATTCCCTCATTAATTCCCAATAAAGTATTTATCAATGATGCATTCCAAATTACAATGATGTATTCCCCATTATTAAAAAATATTTTAATTATATAGGGTAAGTACAAATGATGGACCCGATTTTAAAAAATCATATTTTTGAAACTACTGCACATATTACAATAAGTGGTACATGAATTTAAAGAGAAAGTTTCAAATTTCAGTTACAAATGTTCGATGTGTGACCCTCTTGTTACACGACATACGTCCAATCTGTAATCCAAACATTTGGTAACATTACTCTGCCAATGGTTCTGAATGCTGCACAAATGCGTTCTTTAAGTTCTGGCAGTGTTTGCGGCATTGGTGGTACATAACCAATGTCTTGTCTCAATGATTTCTTTTTGTGGGGTCATGTCAAAGATAACAGACAAAACAAAATGTTTGGAACGAACTGGATTACAGATTGGACGTATGCCGTGTAACAAGAGGGTCACACAACGAACATTTGTAACTGAAAAAAACTTGGTATATTTCTCTTTAAATTCATATATCACTTATTGTAATATATGCAGTAGTTTCAAAAATATGATTTTTAAAAATCGGGTCCATCTTTTGAACTCACCCTGTATTGAATACACAAATACATATAAATTCTTTTTAATGCCACTTTCAGATCATTTTTCATATTTTCTGTAACTTAATTGAAGAATTAATGACAAATTAATAAAAAAGGTTTCACATATATTTTCAAGGCAATAAAATGAAATACACTTTATTGCGATAATAAAAAAGCTGGAAATACTGGTTTACTGCTTGGTTATAAAATGAATTTAATGTTTGAATAAAGAAGCCTATTTTCAAGCGATGTTTTGCGAACACATTACAGAGCCCAATATTCCTCCACTAAAAATATCTGTCCGGCGCTATATATAGAAAGCATTACCATCTTAGAGACATCGCATTTATTGATTAAGTACTTAAAAATTTATTGCACCAGCCAAATTGAGTTCGTACGACTTTTTTCTTTGTCAGCAAAGCATCGTTTTCTTCCAATTCTTCCCTTTTGCGTGTATTCTGGGCTTTTTTCGCCAGATTTCGCGGCAGACGTCGAAAAAAATGCTGGACGAATTAGTAAAGTTAATTAGAAAAGTCGTTTGCAGATTGAGCTCTTTTTCATTAACTTCAGCAAGTTAGTCAAGCTTGATGAAATAATCTGAAGCACAGCTCCTTATATTTTTATTTTTTTGCTCAACTACGTCAAAGGAGGAATATAAACACCATTCTCTTTCTTTGTCTACATAAGACAATGATGGAATTTTTTTTCCCTTACATATGTTGACTTCAAAGTTCAGACGCAAATAATCATTTTTTTTTTTTAATATTTAATTTTCTAAAATCATAATTTTTTCTTTATAATTATTATGATCCATTGAGACAATGATAATTATAAACCAGCGTGAGTAGTCACCTCGAAAGTTTCTCGTATACTCCGTTACAAAGACATTATCTAATGACTCTAAATAATACAATGATGGAATTTTTTTTCCCTTACATATGTTGACTTCAAAGTTCAGACGCAAATAATCGATTTTTTTAAATATTTAATTTTCTAAAATCATAATTTTTTCTTTATAATTATTATGATCCATTGAGACAATGATAATTATAAACCAGCGTGAGTAGTCACCTCGAAAGTTTCTCGTATACTCCGTTACAAAGACATTATCTAATGACTCTAAATAATACAATGATGGAATTTTTTTTCCCTTACATATGTTGACTTCAAAGTTCAGACGCAAATAATCGATTTTTTTAAATATTTAATTTTCTAAAATCATAATTTTTTCTTTATAATTATTATGATCCATTGAGACAATGATAATTATAAACCAGCGTGAGTAGTCACCTCGAAAGTTTCTCGTATACTCCGTTACAAAGACATTATCTAATGACTCTAAATAATACAATGATGGAATTTTTTTTCCCTTACATATGTTGACTTCAAAGTTCAGACGCAAACAATCGATTTTTTTTTAAATATTTAATTTTCTAAAATCATAATTTTTTCTTTATAATAATTATTTTTTCATTATTGTATATTAGAACAGTAAATTCAGTTCATACAACATGATCCATTGAGACAATGATAATTATTATCCAGCGTGAGTAGTCACCTCGAAAGTTTCTCGCATACTCCCTTACACAGATATTATCTAAAGACTCTAAATAAGACAATAATGGATTTTTTCCCCTTACATATGTTGCCTTCAGATGCAAACAATCGATTTTTTTAATATCTAATTTTGTAAAATCAATTTTTTTTATTATTATTTTCTTCTTATTATATAGTAGCCGCCTTTGGCGACCAGCCGGTTCGCCAATATTAATGTTCGTTTAAATTTTAATAATTAAATATTTTACGCAATTCCTACTTTAATAGATTCTTCATCAAAATATTTTAAAACTTCAAATTTTGATAGTCATATGATTCCATCATAATATTATAAAGGCCTTCAGTCATAACGTAATATGTATCTCTCTAATTTCCTGTTAGCTCTCGTAGAATTTATGCTTTAAATTAAAGCGGAAAGAATTAATCTGCAATTAATATAATAATATTTTTTACTGAAACGAAGCATTTTTTTATAATATGATTACTAATAACAGAGTCACTGAGCGTTTAAACTTTATGGGCACTAAAGAATATCTTTCTTAATTTATGTAATATCTCAAGAATTTGTCAACAAAATTTTCTCAGATTCATCATGAACAGATCGATTAATTAACAAAGCTTAATTTTAAATGCATCAAACACTAAGAAAATAAAATGAATCGTTTAAAATAATCGGTCGAAAACAGGTTTAAAAAACTACTTAAAAAACGATGTACTTAAAACTATAAGCATATACAAAAAATATATAACTAACATAAATACACTTTAATTACAAAAGCATGCAATTAACCTAAAAATAATTTAAATCAAGAATCATCCGTTGATAATTTTGTCAACAATCAGAACACAATGCGCATGTGTGAATTTTCAACGCCAGTTACGGTAACGCAAATGCGTGAGTTTTTCTACGCCAGTTGGGGTAACGCTATGCAGATTAGACATTTTTAATTTCCTTTATTCTGTGTTATTTTAATTCAAAAGTACTTCAGAATGAATCTGAAAGATCGATTCATTAACAATGTTTAATTTTAAATACATCAAACATTAAGAAAATAAACAGAATCGTTTGAAATAATCGGCCGAAAAATGTTAACCCTAGCCTCATTACTGTTGGGGAAAAAAACCCGAAGCTTTACTCATTTGGCGTTGGGGAAAATGAAAAGGTTTTTCGGCGGGAAAGTTAGTTTTTAATTAATAATTAAAATTCTAATTAAAAATTCAAAAAAAGGGACCCCAGGTGCACATTCCCGACCTCTAACGTATACATGTACCAAATTTGGTAGCTGTAGGTCAAATGGTCTGGCCTGTAGAGCGCCAACACTCTCTCTCACTCGCACACACGCATTGAGCTTTATATATAAGTATAGATTAGAATAGTAAATTCAGTTCATACAACATGATCAATTGAGACAATGATAATTATAAACCAGCGTGAGAAGTCACCTCGAAAGTTTCTCGCATACTCCCTTACAAAGATGTTATCTAAAGACTCTAAATAAGACAATGATGGAATTTTTTCCCCTTACATATGTTGACTTCAGATGCAAACAATCAATTTTTTTTAATATCTAATTTTCTAAAATCAAAAATTTTTTCTTTATTATTTTCTTATTATTATATATTAGAATAGTAAATTCCGTTCATACAACATGATCCATTGAGATAATGATAATTATAAACCAGCGTGAGTAGTCACCTCGAAAGTTTCTCCCATACTCTCTTACAAAGATATTATCTAAAGACTCTAAATAAGACAATGATGGAATCTTTTCCCCTTACATATGTTGACTTCAGATGCAAACAATCGATTTTTTTTAATATCTAATTTTCTAAAATCAAAATATTTTCTTTATTATTTTCTTATTATTATATATTAGAATAGTAAATTCCGTTCATACAACATGATCCATTGAGATAATGATAATTATAAACCAGCGTGAGTAGTCACCTCGAAAGTTTCTCCCATACTCTCTTACAAAGATATTATCTAAAGACTCTAAATAAGACAATGATGGAATTTTTTCCCCTTACATATGTTGACTTCATATGCAAACAATCGATTTTTTTAATATCTAATTTTCTAAAATCAAATTTTTTTTCTTTATTATTTTCTTATTATTATATATTAGAATAGTAAATTCCGTTCATACAACATGATCCATTGAGATAATGATAATTATAAACCAGCGTGAGTAGTCACCTCGAAAGTTTCTCCCATACTCTCTTACAAAGATATTATCTAAAGACTCTAAATAAGACAATGATGGAATTTTTTCCCCTTACATATGTTGACTTCATATGCAAACAATCGATTTTTTTAATATCTAATTTTCTAAAATCAAATTTTTTTTCTTTATTATTTTCTTATTATTATATATTAGAATAGTAAATTCCGTTCATACAACATGATCCATTGAGATAATGATAATTATAAACCAGCGTGAGTAGTCACCTCGAAAGTTTCTCCCATACTCTCTTACAAAGATATTATCTAAAGACTCTAAATAAGACAATGATGGAATTTTTTCCCCTTACATATGTTGACTTCATATGCAAACAATCGATTTTTTTAATATCTAATTTTCTAAAATCAAATTTTTTTTCTTTATTATTTTCTTATTATTATATATTAGAATAGTAAATTCCGTTCATACAACATGATCCATTGAGATAATGATAATTATAAACCAGCGTGAGTAGTCACCTCGAAAGTTTCTCCCATACTCTCTTACAAAGATATTATCTAAAGACTCTAAATAAGACAATGATGGAATTTTTTCCCCTTACATATGTTGACTTCAGATGCAAACAATCGATTTTTTTAATATCTAATTTTCTAAAATCAAATTTTTTTTCTTTATTATTTTCTTATTATTACATATTAGAATAGTAAATTCCGTTCATACAACATGATCCATTGAGATAATGATAATTATAAACCAGCGTGAGTAGTCACCTCGAAAGTTTCTCCCATACTCTCTTACAAAGATATTATCTAAAGACTCTAAATAAGACAATGATGGAATTTTTTCCCCTTACATATGTTGACTTCAGATGCAAACAATCGATTTTTTTAATATCTAATTTTCTAAAATCAAATTTTTTTTCTTTATTATTTTCTTATTATTATATATTAGAATAGTAAATTCCGTTCATACAACATGATCCATTGAGATAATGATAATTATAAACCAGCGTGAGTAGTCACCTCGAAAGTTTCTCCCATACTCTCTTACAAAGATATTATCTAAAGACTCTAAATAAGACAATGATGGAATTTTTTCCCCTTACATATGTTGACTTCAGATGCAAACAATCGATTTTTTTAATATCTAATTTTCTAAAATCAAATTTTTTTTCTTTATTATTTTCTTATTATTATATATTAGAATAGTAAATTCCGTTCATACAACATGATCCATTGAGATAATGATAATTATAAACCAGCGTGAGTAGTCACCTCGAAAGTTTCTCCCATACTCTCTTACAAAGATATTATCTAAAGACTCTAAATAAGACAATGATGGAATTTTTTCCCCTTACATATGTTGACTTCATATGCAAACAATCGATTTTTTTAATATCTAATTTTCTAAAATCAAATTTTTTTTCTTTATTATTTTCTTATTATTATATATTAGAATAGTAAATTCCGTTCATACAACATGATCCATTGAGATAATGATAATTATAAACCAGCGTGAGTAGTCACCTCGAAAGTTTCTCCCATACTCTCTTACAAAGATATTATCTAAAGACTCTAAATAAGACAATGATGGAATTTTTTCCCCTTACATATGTTGACTTCATATGCAAACAATCGATTTTTTTAATATCTAATTTTCTAAAATCAAATTTTTTTTCTTTATTATTTTCTTATTATTATATATTAGAATAGTAAATTCCGTTCATACAACATGATCCATTGAGATAATGATAATTATAAACCAGCGTGAGTAGTCACCTCGAAAGTTTCTCCCATACTCTCTTACAAAGATATTATCTAAAGACTCTAAATAAGACAATGATGGAATTTTTTCCCCTTACATATGTTGACTTCATATGCAAACAATCGATTTTTTTAATATCTCATTTTCTAAAATCAAATTTTTTTTCTTTATTATTTTCTTATTATTATATATTAGAATAGTAAATTCCGTTCATACAACATGATCCATTGAGATAATGATAATTATAAACCAGCGTGAGTAGTCACCTCGAAAGTTTCTCCCATACTCTCTTACAAAGATATTATCTAAAGACTCTAAATAAGACAATGATGGAATTTTTTCCCCTTACATATGTTGACTTCATATGCAAACAATCGATTTTTTTAATATCTAATTTTCTAAAATCAAATTTTTTTTCTTTATTATTTTCTTATTATTATATATTAGAATAGTAAATTCCGTTCATACAACATGATCCATTGAGATAATGATAATTATAAACCAGCGTGAGTAGTCACCTCGAAAGTTTCTCCCATACTCTCTTACAAAGATATTATCTAAAGACTCTAAATAAGACAATGATGGAATTTTTTCCCCTTACATATGTTGACTTCAGATGCAAACAATCGATTTTTTTAATATCTAATTTTCTAAAATCAAATTTTTTTTCTTTATTATTTTCTTATTATTATATATTAGAATAGTAAATTCCGTTCATACAACATGATCCATTGAGATAATGATAATTATAAACCAGCGTGAGTAGTCACCTCGAAAGTTTCTCCCATACTCTCTTACAAAGATATTATCTAAAGACTCTAAATAAGACAATGATGGAATTTTTTCCCCTTACATATGTTGACTTCAGATGCAAACAATCGATTTTTTTAATATCTAATTTTCTAAAATCAAATTTTTTTCTTTATTATTTTCTTATTATTATATATTAGAATAGTAAATTCCGTTCATACAACATGATCCATTGAGATAATGATAATTATAAACCAGCGTGAGTAGTCACCTCGAAAGTTTCTCCCATACTCTCTTACAAAGATATTATCTAAAGACTCTAAATAAGACAATGATGGAATTTTTTCCCCTTACATATGTTGACTTCATATGCAAACAATCGATTTTTTTTATTATCTAATTTTCTAAAATCAAATTTTTTCTTTATTATTATTCTTTTCTTATTATTATATATGAGAATAGTAAATTGAGTTCATATAACATGATCCATCGAGACAATGATAATTATAAACCAGCGTGAGTAGTCACCTCGAAAGTTTCTCACATACTGTCTTAGAAAGATATTCCTTTTTTTTCCCATGTATAAAAATTGTTGATCTTGGAAGAGTGTGTGAACCCGTCGAATGCTCAGATTTTTATTTTCAGGTATTACAGATGAATGCTTTGTGCTTCGTAGGAATGTGAGTAGAAAGTTTCTCGCATATTCCCTTATAAAATATTATCCCCTCTTTCCCATTCACAAAAAATATGGATCTAGAGCGAGTCTGTGAACTTGACGAGTGCTCAGATCTTTATTTTCATGCCCCACATATAAATGCTTTGTGCTTCGTAGGATGATGAAGAAAAGCTAGTTTGCATTTCGTGCATTTTAATTCAATACCAACTGAAATCAAAATTTAACACAGATTTAGAATTTTTATAACAATATCGCATATCAAATTTCATTTATCTAAACCATGTTAGAGTTTTTGAACTATCACGCTTACATACAGTCGAATGTAACGACCGACAGAAGGACAGCTCTAACACGGATTTCGCGCAAACTTTGATACGATTCTATACTTATACTATATTTGAATCTACTCATTAGATGTTAAAACTGTTTATCAAATTTTATCTACTCACCCATTTACGTTTAAACATTATCCCATTCTCTTGTACTCGGTCAATCAGACATAAAAATTACCTGTATATGGACTTAGTTCAAAAACTGATAGAAATATACAAATTTAGTCTAAAAACCTCATAACAAATTTCATGTCAAACAAATGTCTTTCCCCGATTTTCTTGTTGAAAACTATTTAGCTCTTTTTTTCCGTTCTAATATCCTCCATTACATTTCCCGAAAGAATAGTATAAGAAGTGATGCGCCAAACCCTCAAAGGTCACAGCAGTCCGCAAGTGTAAGTTCCTTTTCCCTCCAATGTCTGCGTTCTGTAACGCAATATAACGCGTTTGGTGTTTTGTACCATAATGAATAAAAGAGATAATTCATTTTTGATGTTTTATTTTGATCGATTAGATAGCTCTACACAGATCTACAGTTTTGGTCACAAGACCGCTTACCAAATTTTATTTATCTAAGTCGTTGCGTTTTTGAGTAATTGCGTCCACATTCTCGCTAATATACAGAATAATAAATGGTCACAACTTTCATAGATTTAGTCCAATTTTTAATATCTATTTATTCTTCTGATGATAAATCGATTAGATAGTTCGACACAAATCTACAATTTTGGTCTCAAGACTGCTTACCAAATTTTATTTATCTAAGTCGTCGCGTCTTTGAATAATTGCGTCCACATTCACGCCAATATACACAATAATAAATGGTCACAACTTTCATAGATTTAGTCCAATTTTTAATGCCTATTTATATTTCTAATGATAAATCGGTGTACCAAATTTTATCCATACAATTCTTTACGTTTTGTAGTTATTATGTTCACATATGTACAGATAAACAGACAGAGAAAAAAATCTTTCGTCACGTTTTGATGGAAGCCTACAAATTTCATATTATGGGTCTGTAAAAATCTTCATCTCTTCAGTTTAATGTGTTTTTGAGCATCGTGCTGACAGACAGACATAATTCCAAAACTGAATTTTTCAATCTGAAGCAAATTTGAAGCAGGGGGATTCTACAAAATCTCCAATTCGATTTTATTTTTAATAATTCTAATACATTCTCATTGCGTATTTCATTATCGGCGAAAAAAACTGCCGTATGGATTCTGATTAACATCTTTCACGACGACCAACGTTCTTCGGATAAGAATGATTAGAATATAATGGAATATTATTGCAATCTGGCAGCGTTACTTCCTGGCACTGTAGGTACATAATAATTTCGATTCGTAGGTATTACTATCTCCTTGATGAAGCTGGTAACCCTGGTAATGACAGCAATTTTCTGGTATTTTTAATATTGGTACCGATCTTTGGTATGTTTGGTATTTCCAGTATTGATCATAACACCCTGATTTCGCAAGATGAATAGATACAAGATGAGAAACAAAGATATTCCCCATTCAGGAGCATGGCGCTAAGGGTGTGCGCTGTTATCGAAAATGCTCTCATAATCTTACATCTTTAAATGAGCAATTCTTGTATATATATGTAATGATAATTTAAACTTTAATTTAAATCCAACTTAATTCTCAAATTTATACCTTAATTTAGCCCATAGTAACTTCATTCTAAAATATTCTCTTATTGCCTGATCCCATTCTACTTTTTCTACTTAATTAATTCAAGAGAAGCTTTGTAAAAATGCTTTCGGTTCACACGCTCCGCATGAAGGGGTAAAAAAAATGTCCAGTAAGCACATTCTTTTTAAAAAGATCCCTGTGTTTTCCTTACTTGTGATTGACATGCATCAGAAATCCCTATCAGAATTTTAATAATATATTAGCACTGTGAAAAAATATTTTCCCTATCTATATCTCATGTTATATAAGACGAGGGATAATTTTTTTCTTCTCTTTCCCGAAAAAAATTCCGCGATTTAACACACACACACACACACACACACACACACACACACACACACACACACACACACACACACACACACACACACACACACACACACACACACACACACACACACACACACACACACACACACACACACACACACACACACACACACACACACACACACACACACACACACACACACACACACACACACACACACACACACACACACACACACACACACACACACACACACACACACACACACACACACACACACACACACACACACACACACACTTTTTTTAAAATAATTAACTATTAAGAGTCCAAGAGATGGCAACCCCAGTCCAAGCAGAACCTAAACAAACTGAGGTAAACATTCGAGCTTCAGTAAAAATTCTGTAATATATATAAATATATAATAATAAAATATAAAATAATATATAATATTATTATAATATATATATATATATATATATATATATATATATATGTAATATATAAAAAAAATATATACATTTTTTTATTTCGCGTATTGCGGAAACGGCTTTAACGATTTGGATCAAATTTTATATTTAGATAAGGTTTTGCTGTTTAAGTTTATTTATTCAAGTGTCTTTACTGAAAAAATGTAATTTTATATAAAAAAACATTTTTTTATACAACTAACTATTAGAGCCTTTACTATCTGCTCTCATGCTGACATTGCCATATAGCGGCCAAGAGAGAATATTTCTCCGACCCGATTTCACCACGGTAAAACTGAGTGCAAGTTCAAAAATATAAGAAATGATAGATAAACTGTAAAATGAATACTATAATATAACAGATTGTTTCGTATAGCATGTTAAATTAAGTGCATTTATTATTATTTTTTTAATTTTATTTTAAATGACCAGTTTATATATTGGTAAGATTGAAAATTATTCATATGTAATTAGTATGTGATTCGTATCTAAATATTTCCTTCAAAACACACACACACACACACGATTTTACCAAAAAAAAAACAAAAAAAAACAAAAAAAAAACTGCCGAGTTAAACTCGGTCTCCTTGATATTAGAAATTACGCGGGAGAAAATGAACAAAGTTTCTTAAAAGTACATCACTAAAGAGCTACAAAGTATATTCCTCCAACGAATGAAGGCGCTATCGAACAACAGAAATATGTTGCGCATAGTAACTTTTATGAGGGGGGCGCAATTTTAACCCTTCCACTGAATAATGTTGCATATTTCCAGCAGTTATAACTTCTAATTAGTTTTGTAAACAATTTTCCTTCGTAAATTAATATTTAACTAAAAGAATAATTTAGTTCTAATTTTTTAAAATTTTTTTTTTTTACTTGAAGTGTGTAAGTATTTTAACTTACTAATTTAATCAAAAATTGAATTTCGAAATTAATTTTTTTACTTTTATTAATTAGTCTCTTATATTTTTTCCATAAATGCGATTGAACGCATGTAATTTATTAAAATTCAAAGGACGTTTCCAAAAATATTTCAAAAAAAAATTTTTAACGTAGAAAAGCAGCAAATACATTCAGCGGAAGTCTGTTCGGCTGTCTCAATATAAGTGAACGCGAAAATTATTATATTTAGAGAGCTTGATGGATAAAATTTGGTGTACCGAGTATGCATCTTGGATGCTTTTTTTTTTTTTTTTTTTTTTTTTTTTTGCCGAACGACTCCAACTAAAATTTGACATACGCTATGATTTTAGTGACAAGTTTCACGCTAAATTTCATTTATTTAAATAATTAGATTTTGGAGCTATCGCGTTTACACGCATGCAACCTGCGGACCGATTTTGCGCAAAATTTGGCATGAGTCTACACTTTTAGATGCCAAAACTGTAGACTGTAGTTTATCAATCTAGCTTTTTACGGTTTATGATGATCATATTCCCTTCCATTCGGACAGACAGACAATGGGTTGAATAGAGTACGTTTACTTACACTGAACATATTATACTGAAAATATGATAGAAGCTTACAAATTTGGTGCTAAAAAAATTTCAAAACTTACAAAATTTCATTCGTCTAGCCCAAAGTGTTTTTAAATTATTGTGTTCAGAAACACACAGAGCGACAGACAGACAACCGCAAGGTTAAAATATGAGTTTTTCAGACTCGGGTGTATTTTTAATATTGGTATCGATCCTTTGGTATGTTTAGTATTTCTAGTATCGATCATAACTCCTTCATTTTGAAAGATAAATAGATACAAGATGAGAAAAAAGATATTCTCCATCCAGGGGCAAGGCGCTAACGCTGCGTGTTGTTATCAAAAATGCTGTCTCATAATAGAAATCACACGATAGAAATTGAACAAAGTTTCATAAAAGTACATCACTAAAAAGTTACAACCTCCAAGGAATTAAGGAACTATCGATCATTAGAAGCAGGATGTGCATTGTAATTTTTATGGAGTGGGCGTAATTTTAATCCTTACACAGAACAATGGTACATATTTACATCAAATATAACTTCTGATTACTATTAATTTTCCTTCTTAAATTAGTATTGAATACTTTAATATATGATAAAGAAAATAATTTAATTTTAATATTTTTTAATTGAAAAATTAAGTATTTTAACTCACCAATTAAATCAAAAATTTAATTTCGAAATTAATTTTTCTGATGATATTTCCTGTATTAATTAGCCACGTTTATTAAGTTTTTCGTAAATGCGATTGAAAATTACATCCTATATTTCTTCACGTTTTTCATCAGTTATCGTATTCGCATACGTACGGACACACAGACAGAGAGAAAAACTTTCGCTACTCCAAATTTTGATAGATGTCTACAAATTTGATATCAAGGTCATATAACAAATTTGTTCATTGCGTTTTATTTCAAATTTGTTCAATGCAATTTTGAGCATCATGTTCATAGACAGACAGACATAATTCCAAAACTCAATTTTTAAAACTCAAGCAGGTTTAAATGTGTATATAAATATTGTTTTATGTTTATAAAAAGTTTGAGATTCAGCAAGCCCCCCCCCCAAGAAGGAATTTTTTGACAATTACGAAACTGTTTTTTTACACTTTGCATTCGAAAGCAAAAATGTCAGAGGGTTTAGCGCATAGCAGAAGAAGGTAGAATTGATAAGTGAAAAAGAAAAAGAAAAAAAAAGAAGAAGAAAGAAATATCTTATAACTTAGAATTTTCTTTCTTAATTTAGACTTTTTAAAAGAATTTGAAGCTATCAATATTTTTGAAACATTTATCTGTTTGAGGAAAAATACACAGTATGATTTTTAAAAATTTAACTAATGCGTATCTTAGCAAATTTACTGACAATTTATATATAAAAATATATTATTAAATGTTACTTTTTGC
Organism: Argiope bruennichi; assembly: GCF_947563725.1. Taxonomy (NCBI): domain Eukaryota; kingdom Metazoa; phylum Arthropoda; class Arachnida; order Araneae; family Araneidae; genus Argiope; species Argiope bruennichi. The sequence goes on from NC_079162.1 coordinate 88,365,064, forward strand.
AATTTAAATGAAATTATTAGTGTTACTTTATATAAGTTTAAATTTTTAGTTGTTACTTTGTATATATTTACGGAAATGCAGCATTGAAACTCTTCTTCACAGAAAGCTTGAAAGTGACTCTTATTCGAATAAAAAAAAGGAAAACCTCTCTTTTTCTTTTTTGTCTTTCTGAGAGCATGTCGTCTGAGAAACGAACTGATTCTGAAAGGTCTCGCCTCCGATATTTTACTGTCCATGAAAAAGACAAAATCCTGGCTTCAGTTACAATATGCACTCCTCACTTCAGACGTCAAAATGTCTCGCATCTAGACAAGTCCAGTTCAAAATTTTAAAATCTGAACTGAAGGCCGAATATTTTAGTCACCAAGCATGAAAAACAGAGTAGTAGACCATGGAAAATGTTAAAATATAATCATTCAAAAATATTTGGTTTTAGAAAACTGAATAAGTGAAAAAAAAACTCACGAGAAAGTAATTAAATCTTATAAATACATTGAAACTTCTTCGGGACATAAAATAATCTATACTTATAATAAAGCTCAATGTGTGTGTGTGTGTGTGTGTGTGTGTGTGTGTGTGTGTGTGTGTGTGTGTGTGTGTGTGTGTGTGTGTGTGTGTGTGGTGCTCTACAGGCCAGACCATTCAACCTACAGCTACCAAATTTGGCACGTGTATACCTTGGAGGACGGGAATGTGCATCTGGGGGTTATTTTTTCGAACTTTTAATTAGAATTTTATTTATTTAAAAATTAGGCGAAATTTTGTTTCTGCTTTAACTTCCGAAAATATTACCGCACAAAAAAGATTTTTACATGAAGTTAAAGATCAAAAATTTATCTTTTAAATTATACCAATGTTTTAACCTTAAAATTAAATTTCTATTTTTAATGAATTTTCAAATATTAACTATATTTTTCAACAATTTTTTTCGTACAAAATAAAAATAAAATTTGAGCTGCACGAGCACGTTTCGCCTTCATGGGAAAAAAATTAGTTTTTTTCAAAGTGTTGCCATCACATTGATTAAAGCTCCAACTAAAAATAAATTAAATCTTTTTGGAAACGAAATCTGCAAAAATATAATTTTCGGCACGTGTCTGTAGGAAATGAGACAAATACGAAATATTATTTTTTCTAAAAAATAAATTCAAGAAAAATTATTTTATGATCTTTTATACTCTCTATATTATTAATCCAATAAATCAGTTTTATTTTAAGGCAAGTTTTGTTTAATATGAACAGGATATCCATTCAAATCAAGGCCGCACAGTTAATTTGTAAACCTTGAGTAAGACACAGATCTGCTAAAATGGTCTAAATGGAAAATGATTATTTTATGTAACTTGATTCAATAAATGCTCTAATAAATAACGAATTTTTGATTTTACATAAAGCTTCTGCTGTGGAAATCACGAATAACAAAATGTTCTTGAAACACTAATATTTTAAATAAAAAGAGTTAGTTTAAGTGATTGATTTAGTTGATTGGAAATTAACTCATTTATGAAAATTTGAATATCACTATTCAATAAAAAAAAGGATAATTTTAGATTTTCCATTGATCGTTTGAAAGAAAATACGCCAATCAGCACACAGATTTCTCAAGATTAACTGGCCTAAGATTATGAAAATGTTGAGTTTTTCTAAATTTTTAACATTCAAAACTTCATAAATAAGTCTTAGTTGATCGTGGAAAATAGAAACATTCATTCATTTATTTAAAATTTGGTGTGTCCAGAATATTTCTCAGAATATGATACCTTACTGCATTAAATTTAGACCTCATAATTTTTGAAATATATTTATAGGCCGGAACAAAATATTATTGATTTCATTTCAATCCTTTTGAAAACAAAACTAAAAACTGAATTTTATGCTGAATCTGAGAAATTTTTGTTGAATTATTGTTTGAGATATTACATAAATTATGAAAAATATTTTGTAGTTCACATAAGACTTAAATACCAAGCGATTCTGTTTGCAATATTCATATTCAATAATAATAAATAAATAACAATAAAGATGATAAATAAAATAAAACGCTCGGTTTTATTAAAAAAATATCTTTATATTAATTGCAATTTCATCATTTCCACTTTAAATTAAAGTTGAAGTTTTACCCGAAATGACAACAAATTAGCAAAATATCTATAGTAAATTGAACGAAACGATCTAAACAACAGTATAAATTTGGTATGACTATCAAAATTTGAAGATTAAAAATGTTTTGTTTGAGAATCTATTAAGAGACCAGTTACTTAAAATATTTAATCGAAAATTGTAGCGAGCGGTAATAATGGCGAACCGGCTGGTCGCCAAAGGCGGCTAGTAAGAAAATAAATTTCGATATAAATTACAAACGACTATAGAAACAGAAGACTATAGGACAACAGAACCAGTAGAACAGATCATCTGTCCTACATTCTCCACAAATAATGCATATTTCAACGTCTTTTGAAAAAAAAAAAAAAAAAAAAAACCTTTAAACGCACCGAGTTTGTATTTCACAAATTCTTTTCATCTAAATCATCGTCATCAGTTAAAGATATGTCATGTGTAAATTAACGACTATAGGAACAGAAGACTAGAGGACAACAGAACCAGTAGAACAGATCAACTGTTCTACACTTTCCACAATTAACACATATCTCAACATCTTTAAAAAAAAAAAAAAAAAACCTTTAGACGCATCGTCACTCGAGTTAATATTTCACAAATTCTTTTCATCTAAATCGTCGTCGTCAGTTGAAGATATTTCACGTATTAATCAACGATTATAGGTCTCTTTTCTCAAACCTATCTATCAGAGGGGTCACTGGAATATTAAATCCCGAGGTCGTATTTTTTATTGATTATCCTATCCAACATTTGTTTTAATGCTCATTTCGTCATTTTCCGTATTAATTGCTCTTTTTTTTATGAGAGGCATCAGAAAAGATAATTAAAAGATTTTGAGGTGAATAGGTTATTGGGTTGCGTTTCGTTTCTACTATGGTGGTATAGCCCCAGGTTGGTTGGCGTCATTGCTCCTCTGGAACAATATGGTGGACGACCCTAATTGGTGACAAGTGGAGAGGCTTATACATACAAATTATGATATAGAAATATAAATGGATATCAATAGAATGCGTGCGCATACTAATGGAGGCTATGAATTAAAGCAGAATTGTGTTTGTTTATGCATAAGCCAGAAAGTATAAGGAAATAGTAAAAATAACGATAATTCCTCGGTAATAAACATAAATTTCAAACCAGAGCTTTGATGGACATAGAAATTTTATCGTATTTTAGTTATAAGATCACATGCCAAATTTCATATATCTAATTCATCACATTTTGAGGTTACCGATTTTACACAAAATTTAACATACGTCTATAATTTAGATGCAAAAACTAAATGTAACTAAATTTTATCAATCTAGCTCTTCGAGTTTTTGGATTACCATGTTCCCTTCCATTCAGACAGATAGACAGATAATTTCCTCTGAATATACATTAAAAATATGATAGAAATCTACACATTTGGTGCTAAGTCCACTTACAAAATTTCATTCTTCTAGCTCAAAGTGTTTTAGAATTATCGTGTTCATACATACACATAGCGATAGACAGACATCCATAATGTTAAAATATGTGTTTTTCGGAGGTCTGTAACTTAGAGATTCTTCTCGAAGTTGTAAGATCTCGAGATCGAATTTTTTGCCATTACAATACTTTCTTTTCCATATTTCGAATACGAGAAAATAAAAAAGAGTTGTAGGTTTCAGTGACCTTGAAGATGGTTTTTTTTTCCATCTTACTTTTCAGGCATTTTTTTTTTTTTTTTTTTTTTCCGAATCGGATTTCGAACATGCAATCTTTCAGCCTTGGTAAAACATTTTTAAAAATTTAAAATGAATTTGAATCCAACTAAATTTAACAATTGTTTCAAATGCATTTGGTATTAATAATTTCTTGGATAATATCTATGAAAAAGTTTTGGTTCTGAGTTTCTGTTATATCCTCAAATGTCTTCTATAACATTTTGATTTTTATAAAACAGTCATTCGATTCGAAATAGTATTCCAAACGTAATTTTCAATTATTTAATAAATGATTATCCAATAAAAAATTTCGAAATCATTTGGATTTGAAATAGTTTTTTAAAAATCCGATGCATTCCTCAGAATGTTTCTGGTATAAAATACTATATTTTTTCTAATATAAAAAAGGAGTATTTCAACAAATTGTAATTAGCTGTTAATTTCATATCAGCATTTTGAACATAGTAACAATACACTTATAAGATTTCAATAGAATTTCTTATTTTTCTCATTTAATCTCTTCGTCGTCCATTAAGCGCCTAGCGTGTTCAAGTGAAATTTCTGCAGGGCAGCCGTAACACGTTGTAGACGCGCTTCAAGCGTTCGTCTACACTTTAAAACTTTTAAGCGTTTAAAACGCTTTGTAAATGAGTTTTTATTTTTGCTTGTTCTAATGCGGCGAAAAATAGAGGACCTCTAGGGAGAAATTTTCATTGAGAGAGGACGGCGAACGGGTAAATAGTATTATTTAAATTGAATCGTTATAAAATTTCTTTTCATGGAGGATTTTTTGTATGGGTTTTATCTACATATCTTGAGTTAATAAACAAAAACACAAAACATCACATATAATTTAGAGTATAATTTAGTTGTTTCAAAATGTACCCAGTTACAAAGCCCACAATTTTATTTATATAAATCTTGAATTGTAATGATATTTGAACCCTGGATGCGTTATATTTTCAGGCAAGTGTTAAAATACCTATTTAAACACTGATATTATACTTTAGTTTTTTTTTTTTTTTTTGGTTTGAAAAGCACTGAAATGTTTAAATGAATATTTTTTTCTCAATCTGCAAACAAAATAGAATACATCCAATTATATCATCAATTCACAAAATGTACTAAAAAAAACTAAGAACTAACATGTTATTACCATTACTTAAGGCTCCCTTTCTATAATCGCATATCAAGAGCTCTTCTAACATCTGATTATATTAAAATACTAGTTCTATTTATTCGGAAATTGAAAAGAATATTTAATGCTTTAAACACTTACTTTTCGCCAAGGTCTTCATAAATTCTGGTTGATAATGCATAAGTATACTAATCAAGTTCAAATAGTTAATAGTAGTTAGCTATGCAGAAGAATCTCTTCTTGTTGAAGTCTCAGCTTGTAGAACTCGTTTTTCGGCAGACTTAACTAGAAATGACAATAAATAAACAATAACTATAAAGTCTTTTATTATCTTTTATACATCTAAAATCGTTCTAACTATCTTAGACAGTTTATTAGGAGTTATTACTATGTCTTTTCAGTTCCTGTTGGAAGTAAGAAGCGTAATTAGGTTATTAAGACTTATAAATTATTTCAAGTCCAAAAATATTTTCCTTTTAGATTTTAACAGTGACTGCAGTGATTTTAACAGTGATTTCATTTTAACAGTGACTGCTTATTTTATTTTATATACTGAGTATAAAGTTATATCAACCGTTTAAACATACAAATCTTTCTTTACATGTATCAGATGTTTTGCGAATCGGAATAATATCAAAATTGCTACAATTTTTAGGCATCTTAAATGAATCAGATACTAACAAAAATATAAACTTTGTTATACGTTTCGCTCTGAATGGAACCATTATCGATTTTATTGCACTCGACCACAGTCTGCTCTGCTATCTGGAAATACATATTCGGAAATAAAATATTCGCAGCATCAATTTAAACAAACTTGATTACTTAAATGAAAATCATTATTTATCACAATCGTTTCCCTATTTAAAAAAAATATCTGGAAGACGGGACTTCGCTCGTGAGTTTTTTTGTAAAATCGGGTTATTTCGATACGAATCACATACTGATTGCATATGAATATTTTTCAATTTTATCTACGTATGAACTGGTCATTAAAAAAATAAATAAAACCAAAAAAGCACTTACTCTAACATGCTATTCAAAACAGTCTGCTTTATTACATTATTCATTTTACAATTTATCTGTCATGAATTATGTTTTCGAATTCACACTCGGTTTTAGCATGGTGAAATCGGGTCCAAGCTGGCGCTATATAACATTGTCAGCGCGCGCGTGTGTGTGTGCGTTTTTTCAGTAACAACATCTAAATAGATAAACTTAAAAAGCAAAAATATTAAATATAATTATATAAGTAAAAAAATTAAAGCAAAAAGCGCGACTCGGTTTGAGAACCCACAACACACGCGTCATTCATATTGTTCTGACCACTATACTGAACTGCCCACACTTCGAAAAGGAAGTTGAATATACTTATTCTAATAATTAGTTATAAAAAATGTATTATTTTGTGCATAAAATCGCGTCTTTTCAGATAAGACGCCCATATATATAAACTTAAAAAGCTAAATCCTTACTTAAATATAAAGTTTTATCCAAATCGTTGGAGCCGTTTCCGAGATACACGAAATAAATAAATTTATATATATACAAGAATTGCTCGTTTAAAGTTATAGGATATTCTTTAAAAAATTATATTTTAGGTTGAAAATAGTAGAGTTGGCCTTGAAATGAATGGATAAATTTATCCATAATGAAATGAATAAATTTCATATAGTTTTCATATGAAATTTACCCATTTCATTCTGTGATAAATTTTCTATTTTCTTTGTTCCTTTCAGTTTTATTTTCTTCGTTTCATTTCATACTTTTTACTATTTCGATGAAGTCCCTGTAACAGACAGACGCATGTATTTTTTTTTCTATTATACGTTATAATCTATTTGAGAAATTAATTTTGCAAATTTTACAAAGTGAATTTCAAAACCTCTTGACCCCAAGGGGTCTATTTAACAAACTATTAAAATGACAAAATATCAGTGTTTATATAGATAAGTGATTTTGAACCTGTGAGATGCACTATATATAATAAGGTAATAACATATAATAACATATAATAACAACAATAATATAATACAGGTAATAACATATAATATAATATAAGGTATATAAGGGCATCTTAAAACAGTATATAAACAGTAACACAAAGATAGATATGAAAATAAATACACGAAGATAAAAATCAGAAAATATTAATTATTAAAACCAATTAAAAAAGAATACATTCTGCAGATATAAAAATGCCCCCCCCCCTACAAACAGGCGATTACATTCATATAAAGTCAATCTTATAAACAGGTAATAACATATAATATAATATTCAAAACTATATATGATATCACCCTTGAAAACATGATGATATATAATATCATCTTAAAAAATAAACGACTGCATATAATGTCCCTCTTAAAAAGCAGATTAGTGCATTAATAGTGTATCACCTGTAAAAATACGTGATTACATTCTTCTAATTTCATCTTTAACCCTTATGTTCATTTTGTATAGTATACCATACATACAACTTTATAAAAATTATAAATAATATTTTTTATATATAAATAATATTTGAAAATTTTTATATATAATAATAATAATTTAAATTTTTTATATATAATAAAATTTTTTATATATAATAATACTTTATAAATAATATTTTTTTGCTTTTCTTCAAAAAAGTAATCTTGCCACGATAAGGGTTAAAAAAGGTTATTACATTCATGTAATGTCATTCTTAAAAACGGTTGATAACATACAACATCTAACTTAAAACCAGGCAATAACAAATGATGCCACTATTGAAAATAGAGAATTGCATATAAATATTTGAAAGAAAATAACGGCATATAAAGTCACTCTTAAAAACAGTGACTGCATTCATACAATGGCATCTTTACAAAAATTTATTACTTTCATGTAATGTCAGTCTTAAAAACGAATCATAACATATAATGTTACTTAAAATTAGGTGATAATATAGGATATCACTTCTGAAAATAGGTGATATATATAATATGCAATCTTTAGAAATAAACTATTGCATGTAGCGTCACTCTTAAAAATAGGTGATTACATATACGTAATACAAAATGAACCGATATTGTTTGATTCAAATTTCAAAATCAACTAAAAATTAAAAATTAACACCAGACGAAAGAAGTAATAAAGTGACTGAAAAATACAAATCCTGTTTCTAAAACTCTGAGATTTGTTGTTAAATATAAGATCGGTTTCTTTTCTTATTCATTTTTATTGGTAGATATACTATTTAAAATTAAAGTGTTTCTTTTCAATCCCCCCTCCCAATCTTTTTGAAATATAAATCTCTGAGTGTTATTTATAATTCCCTTCAAGGTGAAATTTGGAGAAAAGTCCACGAATAAGAACAAAAACTAAATGATTTCTATTCCAAAAAGCAAGTAAGTTTTAGAAGATGAAATATGTTAGAACTTATTTTTTCTTGATTACTTTTGATGGATGGAAAAATGTTTGATTATTATTTAATCACCTCGTTGTTAGTAGCTTCAGAAATATATTTTTTATTCATATCGAAGTTGAAGATTATTTAATAAAAATTACTCATTAGAATTTGTTTTATAAATGGAAATAAGTTTATTACCGCAATAAACTGAAATTAAAAAAATATTTTGCAAATTTTATTTCTTTTTATAATATTTGTAACCATTCCTCTGCATTTTTTAAAAAAGTAAATATCCATTGTGGATATGCACTTCCTTTCTTCCGACATATCTACATATTTATTACTCTTTCTTTGCATTTTCTATCCGCATTTAATTAATCGTTTGCTTTCATGATCAACTATCTTTGATTAGTTTATCATATGATAATGTGTTTTACTAAGTAGAAGATGTAGAAAGTAAAATAAATGGATGAAACAATGAATCGCTCCCTTCACTCCTCTTCCTTTCCAACATATCTACATATTAAGTACTCTTTCTTCACAATTTACAGTCAAGTTGAGAGAAACGTTTACTTTCATTATTAATTATTATTGATTAGTTTATCATATGATTATGTGTTTTACTAAGTAGTAGATGTAGAAAGTAAAATAAAATTGATGAAAGAATAAATCCCTTCCTTCCCCCCACCTTTCTGACATATCTGCATACGGATTACTATTTCTTTTCAGTTTTAGTCGCATTAGTTAGCCATTTGATTTCATTTGTTTTCCATTAAAAATTATATGGTTACGTGTCCTACTAAGTACTAGATTCAAAGAGTAAAATAAAATTGATGAAAGAATGAATCTTTCCCTTCACTCCAAATTCTGATATATCTGCATATTAACTACTCTTTTTTTATAATTTCTAGTCAGATTTATGTAGTAAACGCAGAGAGTAAAATAAAATTGATGAAAGAATGAATCCATCCTTTCACACATCTCTTTACATTTCTGTATAATTCCTTGCAATCTCTAGCCGCGTTCGTTAGGCATTTATTTTTATTATCAGCTATCATTGATTAAAAAGCATACGGTTATGTGTTTTACTACATAGTAGATTCAAAGAGTCAAATAAAATTGATGAAAGAATGGATCCTTAAATTCATTCCTATTTTCCGACGCATATGCATATTAATTATTCTTTCTTTCCAATTTCTATCCGCATTTAGCCAAGCGTTTACTTTTATGATCAAATATCCTTCATTAATTTATCATATGATTATGTGTTTTATTAAGTATTAGATGTAGAAAGTAAAATAGATGAAAAACTAAATCCCTCCTTTCGGACATATCTGCATATCAAATATTTTTTTTGGGGGGGGGGGGATTCCTAGTCACATTTTGTCACGCGTTTACTTTCATTATCAATTATTATTGACTAATTTATCGTAAGACCATGCATTTTACTAAGTAGTAAACACAGAAAGTAAATTAAAATTGATAAAAGAATGAATTCCTCCCTTCAGTCCTCCCTTCCGACATATCGGCATATTGATTACTATTTCTTTGCAATCTTAGTCGAATGAGTTAGGCGTTTATTTTCATTATCAACTGTCATTGATTAAAAATTATACGATTATATGTTTACTAAATAATAGATTCAAAGAGTAAAATAAAATTGATGAAAGAATGGATCCTTAAATTCATTCCTATTCTCCGACACATATGCATATTGATTATTCTTTCTTTCCAATTTCTATCCGCATTTAGCCAAGCGTTTACTTTTATGATCATATATCCTTCATTAATTTATCATATGATTATGTGTTTTATTAAGTATTAGATGTAGAAAGTAAAATAGATGAAAAACTAAATCCCTCCTTTCCGACATATCTGCATATCAAATATTTTTTTTTGGGGGGGGATTCCTAGTCACATTTTGTTACGCGTTTACTTTCATTATCAATTATTATTGACTAATTTATCGTAAGACCATGCATTTTACTAAGTAGTAAACACAGAGAGTAAATTAAAATTGATAAAAGAATGAATTCCTCCCTTCAGTCCTCCCTTCCGACATATTGATTACTATTTCTTTGCAATCTTAGTCGAATGAGTTAGGCGTTTATTTTCATTATCAACTGTCATTGATTAAAAATTATACGATTATATGTTTACTAAATAATAGATTCAAAGAGTAAAATAAAATTGATGAAAGAATGGATCCTTAACTTGACTCCTATTCTCCAACACATATGCATATTGATTATTCTTTCTTTCCAATTTCTACCCGCATTTAGTTAAGCGTTTACTTTAATGATCAAATATCTTTCATTAATTTGTCATACGATTATGTGTTTTACTAAGTAATAGATTTAGAAAGTAAAATAAAATAAATGAAAAACTAAATCCCTCCATTCACTCCACCTTTCCGATGTATCTGCATATTAACTACTCTTTTTTTTTTTTTTTTTTTTTTTTGCAATTTCTAGTCATATTTAGCTAGGTGTTTACTTTCATTATTAATTATTACTGAATAATTAATCGTAAGATTATGCGTTTTACTAAGTAGTAAACGCAGTGAGCAAAGTAAATTTAATGAAAGAATCAATTCTTCCTTTCACATCTCCCTTTAGACATATCTGCGTATTGATTACTAGTTCTTTGCAATCTAAGACGCATTAGTTAAACATTTATTTTCATTATCTACTATCATTGATTAAAAATTATACGGTTATATGATTTTCTAAGCAGTAGATACAAAAAGTAAAATAAAATTGATGAAAGAATGAATCCTTTCCTTAACTCATCTTTCGACAGCTCATCTGCATATAGATTACTCTTTCTTTACAGCTTCTAGTCACATCTAGATAGGCATGGAGAATGAAATAAAATTTAAAAAAAAACAACAAATTCTTCTCTTCTGGCGTATCTACTTATTAAATACTGTTTTATTGCAATTTCTAAGAGCATTTAATCAACTATTTATTTTCATTATCAATCGATGCGAAAAGTAAAATGAAATGGATTGAAAGCTGAAATCATTCTCTCTGTGTGTAAGAAATACATAAATTAAGCGGACAAAAATATCTAATACTATTTAGATGCGAAAAGCAATAAGCGACAATACTGAAATATTTTATTCGTAGAATCATTATTTCTTTTGAAATCGATATTATTTAATTTTAGCTTTCCTCGTTTTTCAACATAACTAATTAAAAATAATCTTTATTTTAAACATTTTTCAGAATTGTTTGAAGTGAATAAAAGCATAAGAATAAAAATAACACACTAGAGGTTATAAATATAATGCTTATTAAAATGCATGAGCATAGGTTGTTTTAAAATAATTAGATCTCAAGTATTTTTGTCCAAGTTTTTTTCTGGCGTGCAAAACAATTAAATTTTGAAAATGGTAGATGAAATGATAATTTTATCAGTTCCTGGATTAACAAAGGAAAAAAAAATATTATTAAGTTAATCACCAACAAAAGTTCATTAAGACTTTAAAAAACTTCAAATTTAGTATCAGGGATACAATGCGTGGGCAAATTTTAATCAGATTTAATATTTTCTGAGTTATTTTGAAGATGGAATTTTTTCAAAAGTTTTACCGAAAAACACTTTAATTCCAATTAAAGAATTGTTATTGAAGTTATTCTTTGACTAATATCAAATGAAAATTGACAGAAGTACAAATAAAATAATAATTGGTCATACACCAATTAATCTATTTATAATTGCTATTTCATCTAAAGCCGAGTTTTATCGTAATTAGCGTACCGATGGTAGTTGAAATGAATATAACATGTGTATGAGAATTATATCGAATTATGGAATCTAAATTTTTTCCCAAAAATATCAAGTAAGACTGTATAGTAACTCAATGGTTTTCAAAAATTTTGAAATCTCCTCATAATGTTTCACTTGTACTATAAATGTGAAATTTATAAAATAAAGCACAAAATCATTTCAAATGATATCGCAGTCACATAACACGCATAACTGAATTTATCATGTAGAATATAACAGTAAACTGTCTTACACAATACTGTAACATCACTTCCGCTTTGACTGTAAACGCTACGTTTTACAATATTGGTTCAGTGCCTTTGGTGCAATGGCAGTTTAGTTTAGTTATATTAACGTCCCATTTAAAGCAACACTAAGGCTATTTTGCGACGGACCTCGTCATTTTGAACCGCGGCCAGATGACGAGGACGACACCTGAGCTGGCACCCCCTCTCCACACCACACCAACGGGAGGACGTTTGGCCCTGATGGATTTATCGTGCAACAGACCCCCTTACACTGTGGTTTTTCGTTGGAGTGGAGTCTCGAACCTGAAACCCTATGGCTCACAAGCCGAGACCTTACCACCAGGCCACCACGGCCCCTAGATGCAATGGCGGATTGGGCATTTTGTGGCTCCAAGTATGAGGCTCATCTTCTATTAAATTGGACAATTTAGCTTCAAATTTTAAAGCATTTTTAACAGGTTAATGATTTATTTATTTTAAGTTAATTTTTTTTTATTTTATTAACTCTATGAAAATGTATTTGTTTTTATTTTTCTATTATTATTCCATATTGGCCATTATGGGAACACTATTACTGCAACAGATATTGGAAGTTTATAAACATTTTAATCGTAGAGTTGAATGAATGTAGAAGAACTTAAATTTTTTTTACAAAAAATTTTTTAATTTTAATTTTAAATTTTTTTTACAAAAAAAAATCATGTGTTTCGAATAGTTGGATATAATTTAGGAAAATTATTTAAAAAGTTTTTAGTTTATTTTTTCTGGTGAAATTTTAACAAAACTATTAAAATGTACCAATTGGCTATATTATGAATTAAAATATATGAATTATAATATATAAAATATATTATGAATATATCCCAGTGACACAAAGGCATTATAGTAATTCTGCAACAAAAATAAAAGTCCCTTTTTACCAATATATTTTTTTTACAATCCAAGAAATATTTTGACAGCATTTTTAATGGTAGAATTATTTGTATAATAGCCATTCTGATATTTTTCTAAGCTTCCAATTGAAATCTAATTCTAGTACCATTCCTGCCTTAAATCGGTCTTTTTTTTGCAATTGTTTATCAAAAAGCATTAAAAAAAAGGATTTCAAAACTCTTATTTTTGCCCTTTGGAAGAGCTATGAGAAGCTTATAAATGGAAATAAAAACGTGTTGCCAAATGGGATAAAGAAATGAAATGAATAATGAAACCCTTATGTAATGAAGCGTATAAGAATTTAACCGTACCTGATGAAGTGTAAATAATATTTTAATATTTTAGAATTAAACGACTTTGTATTTTTACTAATTTATTTATTTGGTAATTAAGAAAATCAAGATTTTTTTTATCGATTTGTTTGTGACCCTCTCTTTTGGTAAATACCTAATCAGAAGTCAGAATCAGACGAATCAGAAGAATAATTGATATAATTTCCATCATAAGAGAATTATTTAATTCTATATTTAAAGCATTTAGAAAGCACTGCAGAAAATATTACAATATACGAAATTTTTTCAACGAAATAGAATCGGATTGCGTAGGGATATTTTTTAGAAGATTATTAAACTTGAACCATTCTGCTCTAATTTTTTATTCATATATCCTTAATGAGTTCTAGTTATAAAATAAATGACCCACTCCTTTCCATTAAAATCTAAGTACTTAAGAGTGATACTGTACATTTCTCAAACGAGTTTTCTAAAGCTAAAAGCATATTAAAAAAAAAGGAGAAAATAGAAACTTTTATCTCTTTAATGCAACTCAATATAGCTTGAGTTTACTTTCGGATTGTGTTTAAAAACATACTTTCCATGACGTCAACGGACTCGGCAGACAAATGACTGGTCAAAAAGGAAAACAAAGCATAGCGTTGGATCGAGGTTAAACAATATTTAATGGGTAGTTTAAGGCCCAAAACACGCAAGCACTCAAATAAAAGTAGATAAATTTACCCAAGATTCATTAAAGAGACTCTTTCAAATAACATATCATTGGAGAGTTGGACGAAAAGAAGCAACTTTTCTATTAAGATGTTACTGAATAGTTTGTAAACACTATGATTATCACTGAGTATTGATCCACGTCGCAGAAGTTTCAAAGCGTTACATAGTTAGTTTTTCAACTTTTGAATCCAAAGCGTAGGAGTTTTAAAATTCTTCGAAACAATCGGTTCTTCAAAAACATGCCTGCTGGATTCATTAAGCCTCAGTAATGAACTGTTATACTCAATGCTTTACTTTACTCAACGATTTCACGATTACAATGGTAAATGAAATTTCGTAGCTGTTCTACAGATTTATTTTCAAATGGAAACTGCAGCTGCTAGATTAGGAATACAGCAGCCTTTAAAGAAAATGTTTATTTACTTCCTATTGTTGATGATGTATAATATCATCATTGTGAAATTCACCTGCTAGCAGATGTTTTTTATACTAACAGTTTGACGACCAGTTTGTTCTCTAGATTATTGACTCTTTCGGCTGTTAAATTATTAATGAATGCATTTCTTTAAAAGAACATTTCATTTTGTAATTTTATTCGAATAAAACACATGAATTCGATTAAAAAAGTTTACTGCAAATAACAAAGTGCAATGTTAAATGAAGTGAAAATCCTACTACGAATTGAATGATCGGCAAAAATAAATGATTGAATGTTTTGACGGAGGGTTTGAATCCCATCAAACCATTGTTGCAGATAGTGTATCAAACTGAATTAAAAATATTATTAAAGTTAAATGAAAAATTGTATGAAAATGAAATTGATATAATTAAAAATGGTAATTTCTTTAGTCTTAAGACAAAACAAACAGCATTTTTATAAGATAGTTGTTTTAAAAGATATGAGTATCAATTTCCATAGGCAAGCCATAACGATTATGGTTAGATTTAAGAATAATATACGGGCGCCAAAATTGAAACATTTTGGAACGATTTCACGTCAAATATATATAATCGAGACGATTTTTTATTGCAAATTTAAAAGAGTTTTGTTAGCATTTCTGATGTATACCCAAGATTGCGTACATTTAGAGAGTTTTGGATGATAGACAGGATTTTGACATGCTTGGTGCGAAGCGGTACATTAATCTTAATTCTTACCACAATTATCTGGCAGCGGTTAAGCCTATTTTTGCGCTTGATTGAACTTTTTGTTTGAAGCCTATTTCTAGATTTCTTTTATTTCTTCGTTCCTCTGACTGAATGTCCTCTTTAGTGATATTAATATCTCTTGAATGAATTCAGAATTTCTTTAGCAGTTTCAGTGATAAGAAATTGCTCAAGTTCAAATTGGAATATACCTTTTATTTATTTATATTTACTTATTTAGTTACCTTTTATCTATTTATTTATTTCTATTTTTGTAAATTAAACACTTTGGCATCTACAAAAATGACTTGAAATTGTCGCTCTGTCGTGTCCGCTTTCCAACAGGTATATCAGTCTCTTTGTCGCAAAAACAGTTGAATTTTAGTTATATTGACGTTCCATTTGGATGCAACATGCGAGTTAATTCGGGACGGACTTCACAATTCTGAACCTTGGTCAGAGGACGAGAACAACAACTATGCTGGCGGCCTTTTCTCCAAGCTTCCGAATCTTTAGTGGAATTGGGTTTCGAACATAGACCCCTCCGCCCCCAAAGTCGTCATTTTAATTGCAAAAGGAATAGAAAGCACGTTATAAATGATATTACAAAAATTAAACTATTCTGTAAGAACTATTATAGGGCGTAAAATATTGAATTGTCTCGAAATTCTTTGAGATGTGGATAAATTTTCTCATTTATTAGAATATGTTTATATCTACAGGAAATTTTTATGCTGAAACATTTTGTAAATATACAATAATTTTTATAATAGTCATTGCACAAATAAATTAATTGGAAGAAACAAACTCTAATTTAAATACAGATTTTTAAAATTCAGAATATTTTTATTTAGCATTATATATTATGTTATATTTATCTTACATATTAATAACAAAAATATTTTTCAATGTATAAAAAAACATATACATCCTTGAATGATATGTTTTGCTATAAAATATATTAAAACTATTAGTTTTTTCATACTAGTCCGTTCGAAAATAAAAATTTTTAATTTTCATCTGTCTATGGCAATACCAAATTCTCATTTTAGCGTGACTTCAACTGGAAAAGATTCCCATTAGAATTTATTTTTTATTTATTTTCGAAAAAAAAAACGTAAGTAAATTTAAAAAAAAAAAGCAGCTTCAAAGAAAATCTTCGAAAATAACATATTTATTCAAGTAAAGCGGCAATAAACTATTTTAATTCCAGCAGAACTATGACAGAATGTCATTACTTTCCATTTTCGAAGTTCTCGGTGAAAAATATTATCCTTTGCCGATCTTAGTTCTTGCCGAAGATAAGAGAGACATACAATAAAAATGAAACTTTATTAGATTTGTCGCTAAAAGATTACATTCTAAACATGTAAAGACACGAATTCTTACTTTCTTTGAAATAAAACTGAAGTGGAAAATTTTATTTCTGGAGAATCGGAATGATAAAAATGACGTGAAAAGATTCGCGGGGAAACCAAAGGTCACCTTCACATCCCCAGACAAAAAAAAAAAAAAAAAAAAAATTCTTCAAGTTTATTTATTTACGAAAAGAAAATGTTCTCGTCAAAAGTTTTGTCAACATGAATTCCATTCACAACGACTTTTTACTCTGAAGACAAGTCGACGATAAAATTACATTTTTGCCTTCAGTACTTTCAATTTATCTTTTTCTAGATTTCGAAGGAGTATTGAAGGCGGAACCGTTAAAAATATCTTAAACTTGTCTCATTTTACCAAATTTTGTTTTTTAAAAAAAGCGGCTCCAATTTTGTTATTAAAAACAGAAAGAGGCCTCTCAAAAAATATTTCTCTTTTATTTTGCAAACACAAAATCTACAAGTGAATTATTAAATACAGTAACAGAATATTATCAAATTTATTAGCAATCATAAACTGACTACTGACACCTGAAAACACACGGATAAACTTGAATCACTGGACCGCCACAACAGCAACACTGGCGGGAACTGTAGTTGAGTCCTAAGGCCCATAACCGACCACGGTACAACTCTTCCCTAAGGAAGTATGTCCGCCATCGGTGGGAGGAGCAAGACCCTCACCTTTTCGTGTATCCA
Source organism: Argiope bruennichi (assembly GCF_947563725.1). Classification (NCBI taxonomy): domain Eukaryota; kingdom Metazoa; phylum Arthropoda; class Arachnida; order Araneae; family Araneidae; genus Argiope; species Argiope bruennichi. The sequence continues at coordinate 88,382,564 of NC_079162.1, forward strand.
TAGGGTTGGCGAGAACCATAAACTTGGAATCGTTGCCAAAGCCTGGGGATGACACTCTGGGATATTCCAAGTTCCTCGGATACTTCCAGCTGGGTACGCCCACATTCCAGACAGGCCCATAACTCTACCACGTAAAAAATCAACCAATACTCCTTTGTTTCATAACTATGCGGTTATTGCACTGAAAGGCTTATAAAGCGCTTGCGAACAATTTTACTTCTTTGCCTGTATTCCTTATACATCACTCTCGTCATTGTGACGTACTATCGGTGTCACCTGGTGGCTTCCTGCAATTTGCATATGATTTTTGAAGATGTGTGTAATCATTTTACGGGTGATATATATATATATTTTAGAGTTAGATATTCGCGTGATTCTGAATTATCCTTAATTTATGGGCATGAGTGTATATAAAACGTAACGTACGTGGAACATAAATCGCGCTTATTACTAACTGTAGAATGGCAACATTCAAATATTATCAAACCATCATACGAATTTCAGCCTGCTTTATTCATTGAATATTTTTACAGCTGTACTAAATCCAACGCTTCGCTATAAAACGTAACGTAAGTGGAACATAAATCGCGCTTATTACTAACTGCAGAATGGCAACATTCAAATATTAACAAACCATCATACGAATTTCAGCCTGCTTCATTCGTTGAATATTTTTAAAGCTGTAGTAAATCCAACGCTTCGCTTAGCTAATTACTGGAGCTGCAAATATTAGCAGCATATTATTAGAAATATTCTGGAGATGTTTTGCCATCTCACCAAAAAGTACATTGAGAACGAAAGAAGACATAAATGAAATAAAGAAATAAACATCAAGCAAAAAGTTTAATCGAGCACAAAAATAGGCCTAACCATCTCGAGGTAAGTAATCGTAGTAAGGTTTTAGATCCATTAATGGTTTCTTGACAAGAACATCAAAATCGTTCCAATCGTCCAAAAGACTCGTCTAAAAATTGTTATTCTGGGTGGTTACCAGATATGGTAACAAATGGCTTTTAGAGATGACAAAAAAAAAAAAAAAAAAATGGCGACAAATCGCCTCAAAATATTTCAATTTTGGCAACCGTACTGTAATTTTAAGTCTAGCCTTATCGTTATGACTTCCCTATGAATATTGATATTCATATTTTTTAAAACAATTGTCTTACAAAACATGATCTTTGTTTTATCTTAAGACTTAAAAAAAGTATTTTTTTAATGGTATCAATTTCATTTGTGCACAATTTCCTGTTTAAAAGAAATAATATTTTTAATTCAATTTAATATAATATCTAAAAAAATATTTTTAAATGCTGTGGAGGAATTCAATTGTGCATTCAGTTATGTGCTTTTACCAGTCATTAACTCAGTAGCTGGATTTTCACTCCAGCTTTTAGTTCGTAAAATATATACTTTTTTAATTTGCAGTATACTGATTGAATTCGTGTTTTTCAGTCGTATCAAATTAATCATTTAACAACCTAAAAGGTTGATAAACTGGGCGGACGAACTGGTCGTCAAAGGCGGCTAATAATTCTATAATTCTGGTCTATAGTTAATGGCAACTCAAGTTGACTCCATAAGGAAAAAATACATGTTTATTATGATGTCACGTCCTTTCTGTCTTTGAAAGATGAGATGTTTTTTCTAAAACAAGCGACAATCCCAGTTGGCTCCACAAGGAAAGATATTTTCCCTCGTTGTGACGTCATATCTCTTACATTTTCGCAAGATTTGTAATATTTTTAATAGCCAATGACAACTTCAGTAGACATCACAAGGAAAGATAGCACTCTTGTTGTGACGTCATGAGCTTTTGAAAAACGCCAGTTTTCACTGTAATTAATGGCAACTCCAGTTGATTCTACTCAGTAAGATACTTATGGTTGCTGTAACATCATATCCTTTATGCTTTTGCAAGGTAAGTAGTCTTTATAGACTTAAAGACAATTGAAAATGACTGAACGAGGAAAGATACTCCGAATGTCATTTAGCGTTGTTTAATAGTACTAAAATGAACCTAATGTGCAGGATGTTTCAAATGTCCCAATTTATTTGGAAATCAGACACTTTTTAAAAAACTTAAATCTTTAATGTTTCTCTCCATAAAAATGTACCAAAATTGTACTAATTTTATTTGTATGTGTACGGAACTTCAAAATTAAGATTTTTCTCAAATTAAAAAAAAAAAAGATTCTACCGCAAAAAGAAAATAATTAATCTAAATGAACTCATAGAAAACACTCAGAAATAGCTTATCAGAATTAATTTTTGATATACTTCAGAAAGTGCTTCACTGTGTTAAGTATACATTTAAAACTTCCAGAAATATGGGTGAAATACATATTGTAAGCGTTCAATAAAATTTAGGCATAGGATTTATTACTCGCTTTTTCCCTTATTGTTGTTTTTATACACTATTTTACAATTGTAACAAATACAAAACTAAATTTAAGATTGTTTCTTTAAATCTATAAAAATAGGTAGTTAATTTTTGAGTACCCTGTACGTAAAAAAAGTAAAATTTAGTAGACTTTTAGGCTTTATTTAATGCATGAAAAACGTAAACTTGAACTATTTTATTTAGTCTCCGATTTCACAAAAATAAATATGTACATTTGTGATACCATTTGTTTGAAACTTCCTATATATTTAAAGTAGAACTTTACCTCAAGAAAAAATAATTGATATTCAGTGCAATTAAATATAATTTGTCATAAAGAAATATGTATGGCACTATTCAGCGGTTATGCGACTACTTTTGCAAAGTACCTATCTACGTACTTTCAACTTGAATTGTCATTGACTTTATTGTCAATGACAACTATTGGCAATATAGTCAATGATATATCCATTTGGCATATATCAGGCTATGACAATTGAGTTGTCATAGCCTGATATATGCCAAATGTTGCGAATTCTCAATAGTAGCTACGACGGATTTTATCGCAAGGAATTACGGATAAAATAAATTTTTTAAGGAAACGTCGGATTTTTTAACTCTTAGAAGTTAAATTTTAATGATATTAGAAATCATTTGTCGCATGTTTATTCGTTTTGGTGCTTACTATAAAATAAGAAATTTTGGAAAACGTCAATCAATTTCAGAAAATATTTATTTGAACTTTAACTAACATTAAGTATTAATCAGTATTTTGTGCAACACGTGATATTGCAATGTGCAGATTTAATTTATCTAAATATTAATTCTAATGTAATAATTTTTCAGATTTTTTCCTTCATTTCATGTTTTTGAAAAATGTTATTATTCATACAAGAGGTGTTCAAATGAAAAGGTAGAAAAGACAAAATGGGTATAAATGAAGACTTTATTCAAAGTATACACCATAGGCCTGTGACCGTGACGAGACCAAGGCCTTCACAGCGTCCTTGAATTCGCCGTCCGAGTTGAAGAGTTTCCCTTTCAGATTCTTTTTTTTCAGAACCATTAACACCGATGGGTACTGTGAGACACTCCGAAGACTATGCAGGTCCATCAAGGACAAAAGACCGGGGCTACTCAAGGAGGGTGTGGTTCTGCTCCATGATAACACGCGTCCACACGTCTCCAAAGTCACACACGCGGAACTGGCCAAGTTCAAGTGGGAGCAGCTCGACCATCCATCCTACAGCCCGGACATGTCACCCTGCGATTTTCATGTGTTTGGTCCCCTGAAAAAACATCTGAAAGGGAAGCGCATCAACTCGGACGACGAACTCGAGGATGCTGTGAAGGATTGGATCGCGTCACGGTCACAGGAATTCTAGGAACAAGGAATCCTTATGCACGTTAATCAATGGGATCGTTGTGCTCAGGCCTATGGTGTATACTTTGAATAAAGTCTTCGTTTATACCCACAGTGTCCTTTCGTACCTTTTCATTTGAACACCCCTTGTATCATAAATAACATAAATATAAAAAATATAATTATTTCTAATTCGTCTAATAATAATGATATTCATGTTACGATAAATGTGCTTAATTTGGTGATTTTATATAATTACCAGTGGTATTTATAAATAATCATCGGTATTACACATAATCAAAAGTTTATTACATTTACCGTAACACATATATTTCTTGCATTATTTGTTCCAATAAAATATTCCTTTTTAAATAAAAATGTGATTGCTTAAAAACTAGAAAAATAAATAAATGGTTATACATTCAGAATTTTAACACAAGCCTTATATATCAGCCATATGTCACCCTTGTGGATCTTCTGCTACCAACAGTCACATTTCCTGAATTAATTATTATTTCTCATACATTTAAATCCTTCGTTTTGTATCGTTTCTTTTCAATGTATAAATCCAATATGTAATTTGAACTGCAGTTATCGTTTTCTTTAATCAGAAGTTTATTTCTTCTCATTTCGAATATCGAAATCATTGCCATTCCCATTTTTATATTCGCTATATTTTATATAAATACTTGCATTTGATTCTTGAAATTTTCTTTCGTGATTTCCATGGAAATTCCACGAATTCGTGCTTCAAGTACTATATTTCCAGAACGCTATAAATTTTACATTATAATTTCGCTGATCAAGTTCTTGTTAAAGATGCTCAGTTAAAAGAATAATTAAATAATTAATATTCTGCCTATTGTTTCCCATCATTTATTTTACGTATCTTAGAATTCAAAATTATACCTTTTTAGCTTTTATTAATTTCACAATTTAATAAATAATTAAATAGATGTAGACGATTTCGAAATAAGTGCATTTATAAATAACTGTTGCTAGAGAACGGCGAGACTTGAAGTATCCTACTGAAATTACTTTCTTGCAAAGAGAAAGTATTGTAATTTTTATAAAAAATCTTTTAACAAATCTGAATTCGAAAAAACACATTTTTAGAATTTTGCTTGTTTCTCTGTCTGTGCACTTGATAACTCAAAAATGCTTTAATCTAGAAATATGAAATTTGGTATGTGATCTTTGCACCAAATTTGTAGATTTCTGTCAAATTTTATTCGAAATCCATTCAGAAGAAATCTGTCTTTTCGGCTATCCGAATATAAGTTAACAACATAACAAAAAACGCTGAGAGTTTAATTAAAATTTGATACATAGATTCAGCATCTAAAATGTAGATTTGAAACGAAAGACGCAAGGAGTTGATCGTCTGATTGTACTTATTTTCAGAAACATGTGAAAGCGATAACATGAAAACTCGAAATATTAAATATATGGAATTTGGTATGATATTTTGTGATTACAATTGTAATTCTTTGTTAAATTTTGGTTTCAATTGATTGGGAAAAAGGCGTCCAAAATGCACTCTTGGTTTTCTGATACTAAAGTATTAACCGCATCCTAGCAATTAAACGCCAAAGATCTGGCATTTTTGACATATAGTTCGCCAATGGTATATGGTTAATAATCCACGCGTACATTTATTAGAGAGTATTGGAGAAAATTTTGATAAGACCGCTCCTGTTAAAACTTTTGGTATTTCTGTTTTATTTTTTTAAGTATTTTATCAACGTTTTGTATTGTTTTAAAAATAATTCTGAAGTTTATTCAATTAAGTTAAAGAATTACTCCCTGTCTATACTCCTGGTGTCTTCTACTAATAAAAAATAAGTAACACTGTATTGAGTTGTTGCTTAACAATGCCTAAATGAAAACATTCGTCCATCGTTCAAATTTAAATGAAGGGGGAAAAAAATAAAGCTTTTTTAAGAGCAAATGAAACTTTTTATTTTACTTTTAGGAACAATAATATATATATCAAGAGTTATTGCCAGATCTCAAAATTCTAAAATGAAACTTCAAAAGCAGACGATGAACACTTTTTCTCAGGAAGGACAATTGATTTGGTTCGTTTTCATGTTTTTTTTTAAATGAAAAATAAACTTTTTTAATTAAAAAAAAATTGTCACCAAACTTTCTTTAAAACTTTTTTTTATATTTCAGCATTTGTGAACAAAATTTGAGGTACTATATATTATTATTTTAGAGCGAATATAAGCTATTACGGTTTTGTTTTTAAAAATCGTTTGGTTGAATAGATATTCTCATTTTAATTTTTTTAAAATGTTTTAGAGGATGAAAGTAGTTTCACATTAAAAAGGATATATATATGAATCGAATTTAACCCCCCCCCCCGAGCAACGCTGAATTATATCAACTTGTAATATATAAATTCGTATTTGATAGAATTTCAATTTTTTCGATTAAATCCTTCTTATAAATATTATCTTTTTAGGACATCTTAGTAATATTCTTTTCTAACTGAAATGTTTTCTTGGATTAAAACATGATATTAAACTGATCGCATCTATGTTATTTATGTGCCAAAAATTAACCCTTTAAAGGGCCATTTTTTTCTAGTCATATTATGTTAAAATATTTTTAGGCTTGAAATTAGAATAAGAAAAGGGATTCATTTAGCTTATTAGATAAATTTAATTTGATTAATTAATTTGGTTAATTAATAATTAAGTAACAAATCAAGACACATCATTTTGTCTGAGATAAAGAACTGAAGCATCTAAGTTTCTGAATTACTAAAAAAATTTGTCAGAACTTATGCCAACCTACATAACTTCATACAAAGATTGATACATTTGGTGGGAAGCATACTTCCCACAACCCTAGAAAGGGTTAATTTATTTCAGGCACATTATCAAATCTATTCTGATGATGCGTCTACGACACCAGAGCATTCACTACAATCACTTTTAGTTTCTCAGCACGTTTTTATCTTCTCGGTAATATTTCACCATCATTCATTTCATTATCAGTATCAGGTAAATGTATGCTTATTTCTTCTGATTTTTCTGAATCCATCCAATTACCATCATCTTCTTAGGTTGTACTACTCTTATTTCTCAGCATGTTTTTCCTTTAGAAAGACAGATGCTTACGCTAATTAAAAATGAAATCCACTGACTAACAACAATTTGGCCATAACTTCTATCAGGACAATCTAACGTAAACAATATGCGATAATGATCTATGATATCAACAGAAATAATAAAATTGCTGCTGGATTCAGTACACTAGAAATTTTTAACGGATTTATTAACATATTCAACCGTAACTTTAGTCTCATGAAGAGTATAGCTCGTCATTGTGCTATATGGCATGAAAAACCAACGATGAACTATACTCGTCATTTTACCGGAAGGGTTTAAAGTAAACAACAGAAAAGGACTTTTCTGGTATAGAAAAAGCATTACATATTCTTATTCATAATTTTAAACTGATTTATCATCATATTCAACAGTAACTTTAGTCGCATGACGAGTATAGCTCGCCATTGTGCTATATGGCATGAAAAACCAGCGATGAACTATACTCGTCATTTTACCGGAAGGGTTTAAAGTAAACAACAGAAAAGGACTTTTCTGGTATAGAAAAAGCATTACATATTCTTATTCATAATTTTAAACTGATTTATTATCATATTCAACAGTAACTTTAGTCGCATGACGAGTATAGCTCGCCATTGTGCTATATGGCATGAAAAACCAACGATGAACTATACTCGTCATTTTACCAGAAGGGTTTAAAGTAAACAACAGAAAAGGACTTTTCTGGTATAGAAAAAGCATTACATATTCTTATTCATAATTTTAAACTGATTTATCATCATATTCAACAGTAACTTTAGTCGCATGACGAGTATAGCTCGCCATTGTGCTATATGGCATGAAAAACCAACGATGAGCTATACTCGTCATTTTACCGGAAGGGTTTAAAGTAAACAACAGAAAAGGACTTTTCTGGTATAGAAAAAGCATTACATATTCTTATTCATAATTTTAAAACTGATTTATTATCATATTCAACAGTAACTTTAGTCGCATGACGAGTATAGCTCGCCATTGTGCTATATGGCATGAAAAACCAACGATGAGCTATACTCGTCATTTTACCGGAAGGGTTTTAAAGTAAACAACAGAAAAGGACTTTTCTGGTGTAGAAAAAGCATTACATATTCTTATTCATAATTTTAAACGGATTTATCATCATATTCTACAGTAACTTTAGTCGCATGACGAGTATAGCTCGCCATTGTGCTATATGACATGAAAAACCAACGATGAGCTATACTCGTCATTTTACCGGAAGGGTTTTAAGTAAACAACAGAAAAGGACTTTTCTGGTATAGAAAAAGCCTTACATATTCTCAAGTATCCATCGACTATTCATCCCCAACTTTATGTAAATCCCCGAGTGCTAAACGTCGCGCCTTAAACGTAATGAATTTCTGCATAGTACAGTGTTACGTACAAAGATTTAACGAGCTCTTACCATAGGCGTTCATCTTAACTCATTTCTCTTCCTTAGCGCAATTAACGCTGGTTGTATTTCTAGATACAAAACCTTTTGCGCAGGCACTTTCCATGGACATCCATTTTACCAAAACGATTACCTGGAGGACTGCCAACGTTTCGGCATAACTACTAAATCTTAATCCCAAATCTGGCAACAATCATTTACCTCCTCGAAACAGAAGAGCGACAAACCGACCCCCCCCCCAAGGCCCTCTCGAAACTCGCAAAGCAAAGCATATGCAACAGCTCACCGGAAACTGTAACACTTTCCCATTCTGGAGTTTACAGAAGATTGAACTCGGTCTTCATTACACTCTTCGAGACCGGAAACTCTGTTGCACGTGAATTATAATGTCATAGCACGCTTCCCTGACGTCATCGTGGGCGGAAAATGTTCATTAGAGCGGTCAACCTCGCGTGGGCGGATGGCAGGATTTGGAAAATTAAATAACGGCCTCATTTTCGAGGGGATTTAATTTGGGGTGGGTTTTAGGAGAAGCTAGATTATGGAATCATGCAGAGGATGGAAAAATGGGTGGTTACCACCTTTATTAGGATATCGTTTTTCTAGATTAGTGGCTTGTTACGATCGGGTGAAAAGTATTTGCATAATGGCTGATTGCCAAAATTTTAATTTATATAATACATTGCAAAAGGCAACTACACAAAATTTTCATTTATATCATTCATTGCAAAAGGCAATTATACAAAATTTTAATATTTAATATTTAAATCTTTAGCATCTAAGCAACTTTTCTAAGCATTAAGTTATAAGTATCTGATCTCCTGAACCATCCTAAAAAAAGGATGTCCCAAAATTAACGCAAGATTTGAATTTGCCTCCATTCGGGCAGTAAAGTGTTGGGAACCCTATTAAAAAACCCCTTTAACAACTTTTAGTTTAGGATTAGTAAAAGTTAGAGTAGTTACACGTTAGAACGTGTTTTCGTTGTTGTATGCCAAACTCTCATTATGTTTCAAAAATAATGAGAGTTTGGCAGACACAGTTCGAAAATTTGAGAATTGCCCTCCTCCCCTATATCGTGTGGATTAACACCACTGGATTTCTTTTTATGGGGTTATCTGAAGTCAAAGGTCTGTGCCAACAAGCCCACAAGCACAGGTGCATTAAAGGAAAAATTCAATGCTGCATCAACAAAATTCAGCCACATTTATGAAAAAAGGTCACGGAATATTTGGACAAAAAAAATAATGCGTATGTGCCAGCAAAGCCTTGGAGACAAATTGTTCTATGTGTTATTCCATACATAATCCTACCCTGTACGATTCAATAAAAATATAATAATTTAAAGAAAAAAACTGTGTTTTTTATTTAATTCAAATATTGCATTAACACATTGTTGTATCGTGTAACGCAACATTTTTACTAAGCTGTCAAATGTTTTTTTAAAAAAAAGGGTTGCCAACATTTTACTGCACGAATGGTTTCAAATTCAAATCTTGCGTTAATTTTGGGACATCCTTTAGGTTTAAGCGAAATTCAAAAGTATAAACAACAAATAAATCCAGAAGATTTGAATTTTTTTACTTTAAAATTAGAATTAAATTTGAATTTGTATTTATTCCCATTATTTCACTTTTTATTAAGATCCAATACCTTTTACGACTTTTGAGTTTACAGAACCGGGTTATTTGCTCACTGACTTCAGATTCTTTTTCAAAGAACGCCTCTCTTTGCCGACAGTTTGATACCTATCTTTTGAGACAAATTCGGATTTTATATGCATGAATAAATGTATTTCTTCTTTGTTTCGCAATGTGATCTTTTAACTCCTAAATCAAGAACATTCTCTTCTTCATTTTATGCCTCAATCGCTTCATTTGTAATTACAAAAGTACAACATTTAATTTAAAGGTAGTTATTATGGCGTCTTTTGAAAATTTATTTTAGATCTTTCATTCTGGAGAAAAAAGGATCTAAATTGACTCGATTTAATAGTCTTACTTGATCCAGCATTTTTTTTTTTCCTATTTTGGCTTAAAACGCTCTAAAAAAATCCTTTGAATAAGTTTCCAAGATTTCAGTTTTAGTTTAAATAAGAAAATGTTTTCTGCATTTTCGTCAACAAACAAAATGATTAAACAAATCCTCCCTTTCATAATCACAAAGTCTTTGGCTATAGATTTTCTTTTCTTTAAGCTTTTGATTAAAATCTTGATGATTTGTTTGGTAGGAATCCAAGTAATTATATAAATTACAGAAAAAAGTGTTTGCGCTTCCAATTCTATTCAAACCCCACATATTGAAGTTTTATATCTTAGAACAAGCATTTTTATTCGTTCTTTGTTGCCAAATATATCGTTAAAAAATGCGATTAAAATATAAATAATTTTTTAGATAACAATTTCGTCCATTACTTGCTGAATAAAATGAATCTCATAATTTGCATTACACTCAAGAAGAAAATATTTTATTCATTTTGTTTAACAATTGATGAGAGTAGGAATTTATTTACAACTAGCCGTCTTTAGCGACCAGGTCAGTTCTTGATGGTTTCCTCAAAAAAAAGCATTTTTAAACTTCAAAACAAATTTGATAAACACACACATACCCACATCTTTAGTTCAAATATTACTTTTACTGTTTCAATCCATTTCTGATAACTTTGGAAGCTTAATTTTACTATATTTATCATCACCAGTTAGAAATACAAATAATGAAAGTCTAATACACAATATCTTAATTTGTTGTTTTCTGCAAGGAATATTCACCGTTTTATATATGTATTTATGTAGTAATAAATTTATATAATCCAGGATTTTTTTTAAGTTAATTATTGTCTAACCACTTGAATTCAAACTTTAAATTCTGAGTTCTGTAGACGTCAGACTTCCCCATACTTTTCCAAGTCTAACTTTTGTTCTGTAACCTTTATCTATTCAACATTTAGCTGCAATATTAAGAGAAAAAAACGAACATAAAATACATGCTTACTCATTCATTGTTCAGCTAGATTGAGAAAAGATTCCCTGTAGCAGTTATATAAACTATGAATGCGTCTCCACGCACTCTTTTCATAGTTTCAGTTTTGCTTTAATAAGTATGTCGGTTCTTGCCTAGTCATGAATTCAACAAAGAATCGATTTACATTACAAAGAACCACACACACACACACACTCACAGGATATCCACTCTAATCTGGGTCATATGTATTTTCTAAATTGTTAAACCCAAGCATATATACCATATTGGAAAATGTGTTTTAAATAATACAAAGAATTATATTTTAGCTTGTAATGCACCGCTAAATTTATATTTTATAAACCGCTATTTGCATTTTGGATTAATAAATGTACCGTTGAAAAAAAATATAAAATTTAAATTTTTAACTAGTACCATGGTCTTATCTGAGATTTTTAGTAAAATATTTTGGATACACCAATATTTTGAACAAAACATATCCATACTTTCGGGACTAAAACTGGCAGAGTACAGAAATTTTGAACTTAATTATTTTAAGTTAATCAACAGCCGCATCGAGTAGGTACTGCCCGTTGATTTTCGGACTTTTCTCAAGGCGACATTGAAATGGTCTAAAATCGTCTAAAAATAATGATTTTCAAGGCTTCATATCTCGATAAGTTTTAATCGTAAAAACGTGAAGCTTTCGTTTTTTTTTTTCTCTTCTTCTCTACTTCTCTACTTAAACTTCTTCTTCTTTTCTTTTCTCTTTGTTCAATTTGTCAAGAATATTTTACTAACTGTTCTAATATAAACATGTAATGATAAATGGTTATATTACATATATATATATATATATATATATATATATATATATATATATATATATATATAGTAATCATATCGCTTAATCTAATTTAAATCTTAGTTAATTTCCCAATTTTTATCTTAATTTAGTCCATATTAACATCATTTTAAAGTGCCCTCTTATTTCTTGATCCAATTTCATTCTTTTAATCACATGCGCTCTATAAAATTGCTGACTACGGTATTTTTTCACCCTTCAAGTGAAGGGAGAAAAAAAAAAACCTAATGCTTACTACTTTTTATTTCCTTCAAGTGAAGGGAGAAAAAAAAAAAACCTAATGCTTACTACTTTTTATTTCATCCCTTTTAATGATTTTTAAAGATACCCAAGATTTCCTTTCCTAAGTCGACAAGTGTTAAAGAAATCCCTTTCAAAATCTCATATTAAAAATCACTGAAGGGGAAAATGTCTGCCTCTTTTACTGATGTGTCGCGGTCTAGACTAACGCATCTTTTATGATCGTTTGTCTCCCTGAATGAAATAAAGCGAAGTTAAAATTTCAGAAGTTTCTTCCATTCGGCCACGCAATTGCTAAAACATGTTTACTTATAGGTTTTAGCAACTGTTATATATTCATTAACATTCCACATTAACTTTAACTTCCAACATATATATATATATATATATATATATATATATATATATATATATATAATACTAAATATAAATAGTAATTAGACCGAGGGATTGTATAAAATTTTAGACTTCATACTTTTTTTCTTTATATTGACTTAAACATCTTAAAATACAATTATTTACCCCATTTAAAGCATTTTATTCAGTTGGAAGTATGTTTTCTAAGTCCATTAACTTAGCTACTGAACCAGATTAGAGTAACATCTTGTAAATATATGGTTACTAGAAACAAATTTTTATCTCTATGTATTTTGTATTATATTTTTTCCAAGTTTTCTCGCAAGAATAATTAATGAAATTATTTACATGCCATTTTTATTCTTATAATGATCTTAGCATTTAATCAATCAATATCAAGATCTTAGCATTTAATTTGTTTTATCACAAGAGAAAACATAAACTCTAAGTAAATACATTTAAACATTGATTTATATTTCTTATAGACGATTAACTTTTAAAAACTATATATGTTAACATTATTTTCAATTCTATATAATTAGAATAGCCAGAACTTTGATTTTTATAAAATATTTTTTCAATAAAGTATACAATTGAACACAAAGTAACACAAGTAAATAATTTTTTTCTTTACTTTTTCTTTTGTTTATTTTATTAAATTACGTAGTTCATTCATAAATCAGAATAAATAAAATAATCTACCATTGATTTACATTCTAAATATACGCTGATTATTCAAAGTTTAATCTTTAATCTTTAAAGTTTAATCAAAGTCAAATCTTTTACTGTTAAAATCTGTAATAAATATATATGTTACGGTAAATGTAATAAACTAGAGATTATGTATAATCACCAGATTAATCATATTTACCGTAAAATATATTGCATTACCATCGCTACGAATTAACACATTGCGTACGGGTCACGAGATTTCTCGTTTTTAGCAGGTCGAACGTTGTGGCTGAGGCACGAGATATCTCAATTTCATGTTTTTTCGGCTAAATCGGTGCATAACCAACCAGAAGCGAATATTTAACACATTAAGGACCGCAAAGAAATCTGTAAGACATACGCCTGGGATAGCATGTTTTTGGGCAAACGTACGCTCTAAAATCATCATAACTTTTTTACTTATGAAGCAATAACAGACAGGACGCGAAACACGAGAAAACTCGTGAGCGGTCCGTAACAGATGGAACGCGAAACACGAAAAATTTCGTAAGAGGTCCTTAATGTCTTAAAACAAGATACTGCTGCAAATCGTGCCGAACACCATTGCACAAGGGAATAGCATTATTCAAGTCTGTGAAATAAATAATAGTTAAAATGCACAAAAATCTTATATAATAAATACATGTATTAAATATATAATAATATTTAAGAAAACTTTATGCAAATATAATACCAAATGCAAATTAAAAATGTGCATATATGCATTCTACTGCTGGCCAAGCATGCTTCTAGAGCGTTCAAAAATGTGCGGGCCAGGTAGCGTGTTGAGCGCACAAAACACCGTACGCAATGTGTTATTATATAATAATCATATGACATATAATTATTAGTTATTATATAACATAATCATAACATTATCGTCAAAACGAATTAAATAGCTTTACTGTTACCAGAATTTATATAACATTACCATCACCACGAATTAAATACCTTTACTGTTACCAGAATTTATATAACATTACCATCACCACGAATTAAATAGAATTACTATTACCAGAAATTATGTAACGTTACCGTTAAACTAAATCATAGAGCCATAATTAGCCATGAATAATAATTTGTCTGATTATGAAAATATACAAATCATTCACAATAATCATTTGTTGTTAAAACCTGTCATAATTATATATAATATTACAAAAATGAGGTATTGTCTGAGTATACCTTTCCAAGTAATTACTCACTTCATTTTTCAAAACACACTTGAAATAAAGACTCTGAAATAAATGGGTAGTATTCTGAACAAAAGATTTGATTAAATAAACTAGCGAGATATGATAGCATTCATTTATATCTTAATAACATAAGCTACTTATATTATAATCTCATAACATAAGATAGTTCTTTAATCTTTTATAATATATTTATTTTCCAATTTCGCGTAGAGCTCTTTTTCAGAGATTGCGAATTCTTTTCATATTTTCCTTTCAATTACTAAAGTTCGCTTCATTTATTTTTCTTTTTACGCTTTTAGTCAACAGCAAGAAGAGATTTAATTCATTTTATTCTTCGGGGAGATTTTTTTTTTGTCTAAGATATTCGTCATCAAGGTAATTTATTAGATTTTTTTATCGTCTGGAGTTAACATATTTCTTTAGCGCATTAGCGTTTCCCCTTTCATTACAGAATATTAATTCCTTTTATGAAATTCATTTGAATTAAAAGATCTAGCTCTATACATTAATCACTCGAGGTAAGGGCGTGACTTGGGGAAAGATTATTATCAAAATCAATATAATTAAAAGATATTCCCAGGTTTTGGAAAAGAGTTGTCGCTTATTGCTTTACGTCGCGTTTATTATAATATAAGAACGCAAGTAAAAATAATAAAAGATCATCCAGTATTTCTAAATTTTATTTTTAAACATCATTTGGAATTCAAAGCAAAAAAATACTGAATAAATGTAAATTCTTTTGTATATGTATCTGGGCTACAAACACATTCAAAACATGTTATTAGCATTTTCTAATAATAAAATTTCATTATTATTAGCAATATTTTGAAATGCTCTAATTATTTAAAATTTCCAATTAAGAGACTGAGACTTCTATGTATTACAAATGATAAAAATTAATTGAATTTCAAGAAAAAAATAATATATGGATATTTTTAACAATAACAACTTTTACTTCATGATTTAAAAAAAGCATGAAAATATCAGAAACAGCCAGAAATCCTAAGAAACTTTGTTAAAAAAAATTGTGAACCTTACTTGGGGAAAAAAAATCATGGTGGTTCGATTGTTGGTGGAACGGCATTCGCGGTTTAATTATCAAAATCAAGGGGAAAAAAAGGCGTAAATCAACACCAATTATTTTTTAACGATTTGTATTACGGTACGCGGCATACTCATAAATTACGGCTAAAAGGGCACATTACCCCAAAATTCTCCAAAGTATCGACTTTTATTTATTACTTTATTTCTTTGGTCTTACTCTTCTCCTTGTACTAAAATGTCGAAACTGTACCCTTAATATTTCAGAAATTATTTTAGATTTTTTGGTACTTGTCGGTTTTAGCGGTGACCAAAAAGTGCCAAGAAAGAATGTCGCCAAATTATAAAGATATATTCAAGTGCATAAGTATATATATATATTATAAATATGTACACAATTATATATCAAATCACGTGCTATATAATTTGACAGTTGAAATCGACAAATTGGTGACATTTTTTTCATGCGCTTTTTTGTCGCCGTTACAATCGACAAGTAATGATTTTTATTTATGTTGACTCCTGAAATGCATACGTAGATGAGAATTTCAAAGGGTTTTTTACCTTGTTACGTTTTACCTCACATTCTTATTTCACCCGTTTAATACGGAATTTAATTTTTTTTATACTTGTTGATCCTTATGCATGTGCATGCAATAAGCTTCCGGGTTTTAGTTTTCTTATATACAAGATATGAAATGAGGTAATACTAATTTTTCTCATTTTTCATTATACGTAACAGTAAAAGCATTACACTAGCACTAATATTAGATGCATTTAAAAACCTATGCAGAATTTTGTGAAATATATTTTAGTAATTTTGCAAATATAATAGAAAGAAAAAATATTCATACTCAAAAAAAAAAAAAGATAGTGAGGAATTAAAAAAAAAAAATTTCAAAATTTAAATATGAATTAAAGAGAGAGAGATCAAAATTATTTTTTTATTTTCTAATTATTTTTTTAATGTTAAGCAATATTATTAGCAAAATATTTTTAATAATGCTTAAAATGAAAGAAAATATTGAGAAGGTATCGTGCCCTTTAGCAAACAGCTGCTTTCTGTATTAAAAATTTGTTTACTTTTCAGCAAAAGAAATCGGCTTTTTGTTTTTATTTCTTTGTATTAAAAGATTTTTTCATTTGTGACAGATGGTTTTTTAAAAATTTTGTTATTAACTGCTGAGAAAACATATGTCCCACCTGATTTCAGTTCTAGCATTTTTTTAAATAGATTTGGCTCCTTTGTATAAAAATACTTTTTCATTTATGATTGAAGCCTTTTCAACAACATTTTGATATTAACAGCTGCTGGGAAAATACTGCGTGCCTTTGGTAAACAACTAAATACTTTTCTTACAATTTAATGTTACCTTTTAAAAAAATTCGACATTTTGTTTTGTTTCTTTGTATTAAAACATTTCTTTTTCATTTATGGTTGCAATCTTTTAACAACTACGAGAATTTAGCAGACGCATTCATCCGGCAAAAAGCAAAATGTTAAATGACATTGCTATTAAATTATTATAAAGTTCCACTTGCATATGAAAAAAATACTATTAAGAAACTAGTAATAACCTTTGGCATGAATTTAGCATTTTTACTGAATCTAAAGGGTGATTCTTGGCGCATGTTTGGCAATTAATCTCTGGCATACGGTTAATAGAATCCGGAAATAGAATTTGTGTTTTGGGTGCATTTTCCCCAGCGATTGAAACAAAAATTTGACACGGAACAAATTCATATTCTAAATTCGATGTATCCAAGTGACTGCGTTTTGGAATTATCACATTCCAAATATTATAGACCGACACAAATGTTAAATTAAGCTCATTTGCTCCCTTGCTAGATTAAGCTCAAAATTTGATAGGTGTCTATACCAAATTTTATCCGTCTAGCTCTCTTCATTTTTGTTGTTATCGTGTTAACTTATATTCGAAAATCCGGACAGACAGACTTCCTCTGAACGGATTTTCCTCAAAATTTTCCAGAAATCTCGAAATGTTTTGTGAAATCCGTATACCAAATTTCAGCCTTCTAGCTCAAAGCGTTTTTGAGTATAATCTTTGTCACAGACAGATAGACAGACGGTCGAACAAATAGACATAATAATAAAAATACATTTTTTCGAACTCAGTGAGTTCTAAAACGTGGAGATGTATCAAAATCTCGAGTTCGAATTTTTTTGACGATTATAATACTTTATCTAGAAAAATACTAGAAAGATAGATTATAATTTGTGATAGATAACTTATTGTTCTTAATTACTTGCGATACTTGATTTTGTGAATTTCCTTTCTGTGGTTTGTCAGTAATACATATTGAATTTTTAAGAAATTCTAATACATAGCTTTTTCTGCTAGTTATTTAAAATAGTGAAGTCCGTTTGTAATTTCCGTAATTGTTCCAGGAGATTTTTTTTTGCGTCATGAAACATCTACACACGAACTTTACTTTGCATTTTCACGCATCATTGAAAACAGCGCATACAAATGTTCTTTTTTATCAAGAATTTGCATTTTTAAAAGAAGTGTCATTATGTTTGTTGATTCTTAACAGATGTTTCAAATTTATTTCTGTATTTCTCAGGAGAAAAAAAACCCTGATATGTTTGTTATTCATGTTTTTATGCTATGAAATTTTCATTGTGAATTAATTCATTAATTTAAACCAGTTTCATACAAATTTTATTTATATAACATACATAAATTAATATCACATTAATGAAATATTTATATTTTATCTTAGCTAGAATCAACAGAAGTATGTATTTTTTTTCCCAAGTAAAAGTAATACTATCTATATGTAGCAATGAATTTTTTTTATTTATTAAAATCATAATATTTGTAAACTTTTATTGCATGGTATGCTGTTAAGCATATTGCTTATCTTAAAATATTATCGACTTTTAAATCCTCTTTTCCATAAATTAGATTCCCTTCACAACAGAAAAGATTGAAATGAGAATATAATTTTCCCTCGAATTTTGTAAAACGAATCGGAAATTTATTTGGAAAACAGCAAAGTGAAGTTTCAGAAGAATTGCACAAGTAATGTTTGCGTCAAAGATTAGACAACAAAAAAGGGATGAACCTTTCAAAAATTCATTTTTATGAAGCAGACATCCGCTAAGGAAACAATAGAAGTTTAACAGCAAAATAGAAGTTCAGACTAGCTCCGCGACCTTCAGAATTCTGTCTATTCACGGTGAGGCCGTAAAATTCTAAGTAGATAGTATCAAAACCCATTCAACAGAAAGATATAAATTACAACAAAAATTAAACACAGATCGTAAAAATAATTGTTAGAAGGATTAAAACAATGAACTTTTTATTTAAAAAAAGTCTAAAACATATTTCTCAGGTGGAATAGTCGTTAATCAACAATATCCTTCTATTATTCTTCAGTTAAAATCAGACGATTTCCCTTCAGCATAGAGGATCGCAATGGGATTCCCGCCTTGTGTGTTAGATATCCGATTCCCTCCTCAATCTGTCGTGTATATGGGCTTGGTTATATCAATACGGTGACTACTGCTGACGCCATTTGTCTCACACCTGTGATTCACATCTTCTTTCTAATTATATAATCCATTCGTTACTATATTTTAAATGTAATGCAGAAAGGAGTCATCAATTAGATGGTCGGTATGAATCTCCAGTGTGATACAAATGGCGCCAGTGGTAGCTATGTATTAAAATACGGCAAGCGCATATGTTAACATATTAGCTACCATTGATGGCCTTGAACTCATGGTCATGATTCACACCTTCCATCTAAATGATGGCTCCTTCTGTAATGCAGTTAAAATATAGCAGCGAAGGGATTCTGCAATTAGATAGAAGGTGTGAGGGGTTATTATATTAGATAGAAGGTGTGATTCACAGATGTGAGTAATGATAATCAACGTAGGTTTAAGTCACACTGATATGATGTGGGAACTTTAAAAAGTGCCATCGATTGTAGTTCAAATTTAAGATGCCTGTTCTTAAACAGCTTGCATGCCTTTAAAAAATGGGACATTAGTTTAGAAAATGAAATCAAAAGACTTGTATACAAATTTTCCGCCCTCAAAAATAACCAAACAATTTAATTACAAAACTCAAGTAATAAAAAAACAAATTAAAGTCAGAATCAACATAATTTTATAATTTTTAATGAATAAAACAGCACAGTTCAAAAACATGGTGACGTGGTTACAAAATCCTGGCGAGTACAAAATATAATAGTCTCGTTACTGTCCCTCTGGTTTGATATCTGTGAAGATATCAGAGCAGATTATCATCGGATTAACAAAACCATCGGATTAATTAAAATTTGAAAATTGATAAAAAGCAATACTTTTACTTTACAAAATATATAAATCTGAACAAAAAATAATACTATATGTAATAAATATTACAAAATATAATTCAAAACATAAGTAGTAGCCCAATGTCTATATTGCCTTAAGTTCATTGACTTCAACAGGCAGCGACTTTTTTCCCTTGAGAATCTCCACTCGCTCTTATGGAAGTACCCGATATCGGCTTACCGGAATATGACTTAATTAAGTACCAGATTATAAAATGGCCGTTGCATTTTAATTTCAAATTAAGCCCAATTAAGTAACCAACTAATCAAATTAAGACAAATATATGAAATCAATAATATTATAACAAGTATCGGACAATTAATTTCTTTAATTGAGAAATATGAATGTATAATTACTTATTTATGACATGACACAAGTGGTTATGTTAATCATTATATAGTTTTGAAACCTGAGAAATCTAATTTTTCTTAATTATCTAATCGAATAATGTACTCGGTTCTTATCAGTAGTGAATGAAAATTTTAGTTAACGAATTTTAAAAATTCGATTCATTCAGGTTATTAGATATACATTTCAGACGTTGAGACGAATAACAAAGAAAATTTTAAAGCATAGGTTTGAAATTAAAGACAAAATGTATTCATTTCTTCAAAAATAGAAAACTACTTATTGCTCCTAAACAATATAAAAAAATCGATAAAATCAATCTAAAAAATTTTCTGTATGTAATTTTTAAGAATTTGATTATTTTTATTTGCACACAGATCTTCACAAAATATCTCCTTTTAACCACTTGATAATAGATCTGATTATTGTCTTTGCAATTGATGTGTTCACCTTAAATATTTAACGTAATGATTTTTTGATAGTAGTAATAGTAACTGTACATAATGCATGAGTTATTTTGAGCTATATTGCATATAATATATCTTCCTTCATAAGAGGAAAAAAAAAAAAAGAAATTTTGTAAAAAAAGTTTTTTAATATTCCTCAAAAGTTATTGCTTTTATTTCCCAAGCATAATAATAAGCTTTCGAGTTTTTGAACTTTTCTTTACAAAATTTCTTCCCTAAATTATTTAACATAACGTATGTTTATCGCCCTGACAAAGTGTTCTCATAAAATAAGTTAAATTATATCAGTTTTAATAGTTTAAAAAGCAATAGTAATCTAACATACGAATATTGCTAGACCAAAGTAACCACCTTTCAAAATATTGAATGCACGAACACAAATACGAAACATTCTTGAAAAGTCATTGCCACTCAGTCTTGGAGATAAACTATTTAAATCGTTCACGGATTTTAACAAAGCATGTCCTTTTAACAGGGCCAGTTTAAATCCTTTTAGTGCCCTTAGACATTGCAAGTATTGCCTCCTTTCCGTCCTCCCCAACTTCTAAATCCACATATTTTTATTAATTTTAATTTATTTCGCATATAAGCAGTTTTAGGAACCTAATTATGATAAAATGAAATAAAACCTTCAATTTTGGGTTATTGTCAAGCAAGCTGGTTTCAATACTTCGAGCGTAAAAAAATAAATTCAAATTTAAAATTAATACTAACAGAATTATAAAAAAAAAATCGCGAAACTTTTTTTTATTACAAGTTAAATACTATTTATTATAGGATTGGGCATTTTCTTAAAATAAATATTTTTTTAGAATTCAAATATTATATTATATATTATATAAATAAATTATTTAAAATATTAAATTAAATATTTTTAATATATAAATATTTTTTAGAATTCTGAACTAATATTATATAAAACTTAAATATTGTAAATTATGAATCTTATTAGAATAACGATACAAAATTTTAACGATATCTGCTGTTAAATCGAATGGACGGCCCTTGCAAGTTAAATGAAAGCTCAAAATTAAATTACGCTCAAAATGTCGAAAAAAAAAACTATCGAGTCCTCAGGACCTGTAGACACTTGTCTATTTTATCCAATTAGAAAGCTTATCCTACCTTTGAATGCCTTTCTAAATATATCAAATTATCGCCTTGTGAAATAAAAACGATCACCTGAAGTACTAAAATTGATAATAGTTTGATAATGACAAAAGTGAATGAACCTAAACCTAGAATGCATAACTTGTTATTTTTTTTTTTTACAAAAAAAAGTGTTTTGAATAAATGCATATAATTTGAAAAAATTAAATTTTTAAAAATGTGTTTTGTAAAGTTTAAAAAATTAAAATGTGCCAAACAGTTACATTATGAATTAAACAACTTCCCAATGACACAAATCACATTATAAGAACTCTGCAATAAAAATAAATGTCCCTTTTTACCAATATATTTTTAACAATTAAAAAACATTTTAATAGTATTTTTAATGGTAGAACTATTCATACAACAGCCGTCTTGGAATTTTTCCAAGTTCCCAGTTTAAATCTAATTGTAGTATCGCTATTGCAATATTTCTATCCTTTGTACACATTTTTATCAAAAAGAATTTAAAAAAAAAAGGATTTCCAAATACTTCTTGTTATCCTTTAGAATGGTCACTTGAAGCTTATAAATGGGAATAAAAGAGCATAACCAAATGCCTACACTATGCATTGTAGGGTTAATATACAAGTTGTTTAACATACCATAAAAGATACAATATACCTACCTTCATTAAATAATACATATTAAAGCATTTCTAAAAAAGATTCTTTAAAAGGTCAAAAGCTCTCTCATACCATTAAGGGATAAATATAAGCGAAAATTTTTACAAACTATCTGCCCATAACGATTCAGTGTACAAACTATAATGGGAAGATAAGTGTTGATTTTCACATGAAACTTATGCATTCACTTAAATTAATTTAACCAGTTAACTGTTTTGACCTCTTCTGAAAATGCATATCTAAATTGTGTAGCAAAAATTTGACCAATATACTCGTCAAATAGAGAGTATGTTAATGTGAAATTGTATTGTAATGAAATGACTTATATTTTTTATTTCAGTAATCTCGTTTCTATATTTACTTAAGCTAACAAACATTTTATGCATATGAACGAAAAAAAATAATTCATTTATCTTTTTAATTTGCTGTTAGAGAATGGTATTGAGAAAAGCATGGTGCAACGCATAATATTCTTTCATTTGTTCCTCTGATGTCGACTTGGCCTCAAAATATTTACACATCTTGAAATTTACGAATATGTTTGGATTTTTATTAAAATTTTAGTTCAAATTGCAAATGGTCACTACTTATTATTCCTGACGAAGAAACTAGCCATAACGCAAAATGTTGTACTTTTTCCATGAGGAGTATACTCATCAAAAACAGTTAAATGGTTAAATAATATCACTTTAATAATAATATTAGATTAAAATACAATATTAGTACGTAATCGCCATCTTTCAAAACGGAAAAGGTTAATGAACTTTAAAGCATTAAACCTTCTCAAAAAGTAATTATTACCAATCCAATAGATTATCATAACTCTTCCTTTTTTGAACAGTTTGAACCGAAATCTTTACAAAATATCTTCCCTTAACGATTCAGTAAGAGATCTGGTTATCGCCTTGTAAAAGTGACGTACTCACCTGAAATACTTTAAGTACTGCATTAAACAAATGCATAAGAAAGTAAACAATTCCAGTTCTTACTGCTATAAAACTTTAACAGCGTTCTGCTGTTTCGTCAACGTATCCGCACACATAACCTTATAAATAATTTATTCTGATTTTATAACCCTATCGTATCAAATAAAAGACACACACAAATATAATTCAACATTTTCTTTCACTAAAGACATAAAAACTTATTTTCGTTTGCGTTATTCAAAAGATGAAAATCAACTTGACTTACTCATTTGAGAGGCCGGTATTCTATACGAAATAACGTTTCAGAATGAACATTTTATAGGTTTATAAAATGTTATTTATAGTGTCTTCAAGTTTATACGGATGCGAGAGATATAATTTTGCATTGAAAATTCAAAACTCGTATGGGGTACTCTAACATAAAAATATATGCGCGTAGGATCTTAGCTGACAAGTTACAGAGCACAAGTCCCTTAATTGTGTTGTGAAAAGTAAGGTTTAGTTTTTGAACTGTAAAATACTTTTTTTGTCAGTAAATAAAAGTAGCTATTCACTTTATGTTTTTCCGAAAGAAAAAGGCTCTTGAATGCTCAAGTATCTAAACATTACTGACATAAGACATGGACTTATAAAAATAATCAATTTTTAGTATTTCACAAATTTGTCGGATTTTAAAGTAAAACAGCGGATTCGATAAAGATTCGTTTTTATCAAATTAGAAAACAGACATCATATTTCACATTAAAATATAAACATTTCATTATTAAAACATTTATCACATTTCATTATTAAAACATATTCCAAATATATTTATCACATTTCAGTATTAAATTATATATTTATTTAATACATATTTATCATCATTTTATATTTTATTATATATTTATCACATTTCATTATTAAATTACATATTTATTAAATATTTATCATCATTTTACATTTTATTATATATTTATCATTATTTTACATTTCATTATATATTTATCATCATTTTATATTTTATTATATATTAATCACATTTTATTATTAAATTACATATTTATTAAATATTTATCATCATTTTACATTTTATTATATATTTATTATCATTTTACATTTTATTATATATTTATCATCATTTTATATTTTATTATATATTAATCACATTTTATTATTAAATTACATATTTATTATATATTTATCATCATTTTATTATTAAATTACATACTTGTTATATATTTATTAAATATTTATCATCATTTTATATTTTATTATATATTTATCATATTTCATTTTTAAATTACATATTTATTATATATTTATCATCATTTTATTATTAAATTACATACTTGTTATATATTTATTAAATATTTATCATCATTTTTTATATTACATATTTATCACATTTCATTTTTAAGTTACATATTTATTATATATTTATTATACATTTATTTATTACATATCTATCATCATTTTATATTTTATTACATATTTATAACATCTCATTATTAAAAAATATTCCAAAAATATATAATAATTTTAGAGAATTGTTATTTTGACCAAATGCACACTTTCTTTTAAATAAAATCCTTTATGATTAAGTCTTTTAGTAAATCGTTATGGATTATCAAACTAAAATGCAAATATTTGGCATACATTTTTCAAAGAAACTACAGCATAAAAATTGTATATAAATCAAAAAATATTTTTAAAGTGTCAATATGTAAGTTTTCTCAAAAAAAAAAAAAAATAAATAAATAAATAAAAAAAAAACATATAATATTTATAAAAAAAATTACGTCAGCTTGTAAATTAAGCCTTTTAATAATTCGTTATGGATTATCAAACTAAAATGCAAGTATATGGCATGCATTTTTCTAAGAATCTACAGCTTAAAAATGTATGTAAATCAACTTTTTTAAAAGCGTCAAAATGTAAGTTTTCTCAAAGAAAAAAACAACATAATTATTTAAAATTACGTCAGCTTGGGAATTAAGTCTTTTAATAATTCATTATGGGATATCAAACTAAAATGCAAACATTTGACATGCATTTTTCTAAGAATCTACAGCATACAAATGTATGTAAATGAAAAAAAATTTTAAAGTGTCAAAATGTAAGTTTTCTCAAAATAATAATAATGATGATGAAAATAAAACATATAACAATTATAAAAAAATCACGTCAGCTTGTGAATTAAGTCTTTTAATAATTCGTTATGGATTATCAAATTAAAATGCAAATATTTGGCTTACATTTTTCTAAGAATCTACAGAATAAAAAATGTATGTAAATCAAAAGTTTTTTAAAGCGTCAAAATGTAAGCTTATTAAAAAATTAAAGCATATAATGTTTATAAAAAAATGATGTTTGCTGGTAAATGTTTCACAGCTTTTATCCAATATGTACAATAAAAATTCTTAATATTATAAACCTAAAAAACATACCTAAACATACCGAAGATTGAAGAGAAAATTGCATTCTTTTTACTTGACGTGCTCTATTTGCTTTAAGAATACGATATAAAAATAATTTATAATATTGAATATCTGCATTGCTTCGACGATACGATTGCTTTTAAACAAAATTAATTAGAGCGAGTTGATCATTACTGAATGCAGAATTAATTCTTATGATCGCTGCACATTAATAAAAAATAATAAAAGCGTTTCGCTTTTTATTTCAGAAATATGAAGCAGCAATTGATAAATAAATATTCTTACTTTCTTGTAGCAAAAGAAATTCATGAAACATATTCGACTTTTCAAATAAAACTAATTCAATATAGTTTATTATAAGCCTAATTAATTAAATTATGCTTATTAAACAAATAATTCTTAATCAGTGCATAGCATAACTGACACTGGCAAGAAAAAAAAAATTTCAGGAGCAAATATTCTGATAACAGAGGAAAAAACGGCGGAAAATAATGATTAAATGCAAATAAAGTACAACACAAATTACATTATTAAAAGCTATATCTTACACATCGAAACAGAAATCTTTGAATTCATAAAATTGAAAAAAAAATTATGATTATAAAGAATTGATTTCCGAACGCAATAAATTCAATCAAGTATCCAACTTTGAAAAGCAAGAAAGATTTTCTTTTCGTATTATTTAAGGCTAATAAATCAGCGTTTTTTGACAAGAGAGACATGTTTAATACATTCCGAATGATGAAATATTATTTTAAATAGAAAATATCAGCGGTAATTAGCAAAGTTAATAATATTTAAAGAAAATGTGTATGTGTCTGCTAAATTGGTCAAACCTATTTTGGACGGTAGTTAGTTGGATTGGTTGCGTTTTGTTTTATGGTGCAAGAGATATTTTTGGCCATGCTCGGCCAAATACAAGGTATCTTTGGACGGTAATAATTTGTACTTCTGAATTTTTAAAAAAAAAATTCATTAAGATTTCAATAAATTGAAAATAAAAGAAATTTCTGAAAATATTATCACAAACGGATGTTTTTATATCATTTTAAAATCAAAAAATTTCATTAATTGTTGTACAGTTAGAAAACTGTACAACAATAATAGTTTTCTTAATAATAGTTAATAATTCTTTTCATTGTTGTAATGAAAATCAAGTCCATTTCACTGTTTCTTCAAATCATGTGTTTCCTCTGTTGCAAAAATGATATAAAAATCATCCTCAATTTTTGCATGCTACCTTGAAAACAAATAATTTTTGACTACACAAATTGCATTAATATAATATTTTATATTTAAATGTAACAATTTTTTTTTTTTGAATATTAAACCTTAAAAATAATTTCTAACTTATTATGTTTTGTTGCAATAAAACGCTATTCATCTCATGTTTCAATATTTTTATATTTTGAAATTTAAACATGAAACTTATGCTTATTCGGGTTTTTTTTTATCATATTGATCTGAATTTGTTCAGTCGATCTCCATAACGAACGGAAAAATATTTTTTATTCAACTTCGTATACTTCTTTATATCATTGCTTCAAATTAATATAACAAAATTGAGTACTTTTTATATAATGGGCCAACAAGCTGCTTCCTGAATGTGGTTATCTTGAAAGTTTAAAAAAATAGTTCAAGCTGTCGCTTGCACTGAGCTGACAATGTGCGCATTTTTAAAAATTTAACATTTGACAAAATTTTTGGGAATAAAAATGTTATTTCCTTTCAGTAGCATGAAATCTGGGTACTCTTTTTCAAAACTGAATTTATGAAAAAGCTTCATAAGTTTAGTATTGCCACAGAAATAATATCTTTGAAATAAAATGTATTACTAAATGCATGTGGTTTATAGTGCTATTATTGCACTGCTCAAAACAAATCATGTTAAAAATGAAAAGCGTTGCGAGTACATTTAAAAAACGATTGTGGAAATAAGTGGATGATTTTCACTTGATTCAATCTATTTCCCATGCAGGCCTTCCAACTATAATTTATTTGTCACACATTTCGTTTCCGTATTTCCAAAGCAGACGAATGTATGAATAATGTGGAAAAAATGAGAGAGAACCATATATTTCTAGAAAACAAAGACGTTTTAAATTGCAAATGTGTGCTTCATTTGCAATTGCGCATTTGTAAGTATAATGTTGTTTCAAAAACTAACGAATCAGCAAAAGAGGAAAATAGAAAACATATGCAAAATTTAATCTCACATTTATATTATATATATTCTATTGCGTGTAAAAAAAGCAAACATATAAGCTAGAATAGAAGCTGCAAAAAAATGAATATATAAGCTAGAATATTTTTTTTACTGTTACGCATACAATTTACAGAATATTTTTCTATGTTTGCTATTTTTTATTAAATAAATATTTTCCTTTCTAACCGAAGAAATGGAATTCAATAAATTCAAAAAAGTTCACAGTGGTCTATTGGAAATTTCTCAGAAATTGTGACCCGCTTCCACAAAATATTCATCATGTGTATGGACTGGATATAGTGCAAATGGAATCTGATATCGAGGTTCATACGTACTTTCGTTGAATTAGCAAAGAAATCTGGAGAAGTCTTGCCTCAAGTATCGACCTCGTCATCTGATCACAGTTCAAAATGTCCCAGAATAGCCCTCATGTAACTTTCAAATGAATTCAGCTGAATCAAATTGATCAATAAATTCAAAAATAAAACTGTAGTATGAATTTCGTTTATCTTTTCAGAATTCAGTGAAATTTATAATTTTCGTTGCTCGGATAGTTACAGAACGCAGTGAGGGCAAAAAATATCCAGATATAATTGTGAACTTAATGTATTTGAAAATTTTTTAAGTCAGAAATCAACGTCGAATAATAAAATTTAGAAATCGAAATAGTTAAATTTCCTACAGAAAACTGATTTCGTTTTGAACTCGTTCATTACTTTTGAAGAATTTTCTTTGCGCACCGTTTTCATGGTAACAAAAAATATTAATGAAAGATATATTATAAAAAACAGTTGATTTAAGAAATTTATTACACAAAATGCTAAGTAAACAGTACTAAAAAGAATCAAAATAAAATTTGTAATGTTATATTAAATTGCAGTGAAAAATATATTTAAAATATATTCCTTTGTCTTTAAAATATATTCCGTTTTTTTAAGGAATACATAATAGGAAGAAGAATCTAATAAAATAGGAACAATCTTGGATCACAATAATGAAATATTTATATTCTTGACAAAACCATTTAATACCATTATAAAATGCTGATATTTTCATTTAATATTGGTCCCATTTTAATTAATAAATATTTTGAAGATATACGTTTGCAATAAATTTTTTCCATAACACAGATTTTACATTTATTGCTTCAATAATTTTTAACGTTAATTTTTGGTCGAAGGATTTATGTTTAATGGATATCTCATAAAGATGTTATCTTCCTTATGTGGCTGCTAAATTCCAGTTATTTGCGCATCGTTTTGTAAATACTGTTACAAAATAATGCCCTTGGATAATTAGCTAGGAAATTCAAGGAAATAGGTAATTAACGAAGGAAAAATTTCATAACCCAAGATAAAGTCAAAAGGTTGATTTAGTTATGTCTACTAGTTTATCTGCAGGAAATCCGTAGTTTCATTTATGGATGCATTTTTTGCGAACGTATGAATACCTTTGTGAAAAACAAAACTTTTCAAGTATCCGCTCCTTAGTATAAGACTAGTTTGGAGAGGATTTAGAAAAAAAAACTTAATATTTATATGATGTTTTTATTAATATAAGGATAAAATGATAAATAAAAGTGAAATTAATTAAATATATATGTAACTTTTGATGAAAAATAATATTTTGATATAAATTTTAGCATTTATTTGCAAAAACTAGGATTGCTCTAGAGAAAAAAAAATGTTAACAGCTTTTCATTTTTCTTTGTAACTTTAAATGTGTAATATATCTTAGAATGTAACTAAGAATTATCTTAGAACTATATTCAAAAATAAAATTTTCTTTGCCTAATATATGAAATTATCCATGAAATTTTGGTATTTTTTCAACAATATTTACATTAAACAATCATAAATCCACTTTTCGAGCATTCAACATCAAATCCATTCTTTATTACATTCTACATAAGCCCTAATTATAAATTCCCATAAGCCCTAATTATAAATTTCATTAAAATATCTTGATTATTTTTTGAAATACGACAATACTCTTACAGTAGAATTATGAAAAAAGTCGTTCTTCAGGAAATGCGTTTAAAATTTTTAAATGCTTATAAATAAGCATCACTTGCATGCCATGAGTTATTGAGCAAAGCATGGTACAACGTATAATAATCTTTTATTTGTTCCTTTGATTTCGACTTGGCCTCAAAATATTTCAAACATCTTGAAATTTACGAATATGTTTGAGTTTTTACTAAAATTGTAATTCAAACTGCAAATTGTCACTACTTATTACTCCTGACGAATAAACTCGTCATAACGCAAAATGCTGTACTTTTTCCATGACGAGTATACTCGTCAGAAGCAGTTAAATGGTGAAATTCAAAAATTTCATAGAAAACAAATCCATAAGTAACCCTCCTTTGATATTCGGTACATCCACAAAATTTGTTCATTAGGTTGCCAGAAATGCTTTATAAAATTAGGGTTCAGTTGTAAAAATTATAAAATTCTCGATGTAATAGAAATAATAATGATCATATGTTCAATCCTCCCCCCCCCAAAAAAAAAATTCGAAATGATTTGAGAATATATCTTAAAATACAGTTAATGATTTTATCAGAGCGAGCAATTGCTTCATGCAGAGAATTTATTGCTTGCGCAAATATGCTCATGTTCCTCATGAAAAATTAAACCAGCTTTCCGAACATAAAACTTAGAATTTCAAAAGTAAACAAAATAGCTTGAGCGAGTCCACTGCATTATTATCTTCCTTGTAAACTGCTGCCATATTCACTTCATCTGCGTAATCAGGGATCAAACTTGTCCAACATTATGCTAAGTAATCGAATACCGATATAATGAACTCGCTATCAGTAAATATTGCGTTGAGAAGAAAAGTGGTGTACTGGTTAACACTAAATTCAAGCAGATGAGCATATATTTTTATCTTTCTACGCAGAACATCAGCTCGTATTGCGATCTGAATGAGAATATGACTTTCGTATCAAATGAGTGCATATTATATATATATATATATATATATATATATATATATATATATATATATATATATATATTTATTTCAGTAGTAGAAAAATTTTCAGTTTCTACGGTCAAAGATGCAGATGCAATTTTGAGCTGATTATCGATTTATAGAAATTTGCTTGTTTCCTTTTCTTGGGTTTGAATACGCTTTTTAAAGATTAAAAAAAGGAATCATTTATCTATTTTCACTTTCTCGCATGCAAAATATATTAATAGTATAATAATCGTCAAAAAAAATTAACCTCAAGATTTTGACGAATCTTTACGTTTCAGGTCTCTTTGAATATATAAAACATTTTTTTTGAAAATACTCTGTCTGTGAACACTATTACTCAAAACCGCTTTGAGCTAACCTGATGAAATTTGGTATGTGACATTTCCATCGAACCTATAGAACTCAATCAAATTTTGAACGAAATAAATTCATAAGGATTTTGTGTCTCTTTCCGAGTGTATTTGGCCCTGATAACTATATCACATGCAAAGCTAGATGAATAAAATTTGGTAACAATTTTAGCATTTAAAGTAAAGATTTGAAATTTGGTATGCGATATTTCCATCAAATCGGCTGAATTCTATGAAATTTTGAACAAAATAAATTCACAAGAATTTTGTCTCCCTGTCCGAGTGCATTTGGCTCCAATAAATACAACACATACAAAGTTAGATAGATAAAATTTGGTAAAAAGTTTTAGCATCTATAGATCTATATCAAATTTGGAGTCAATCCCTTCAATGAGTTGACGGCTAGTCTATACATTCGCACGCATGTACACGTAATTACACAAAAACGCGATAACTGAGATAAATTAATTGTTATCTTCTTTCTAAAATTGTAGCCCCCAATCAAATTTTGGTTTAAATCGATTGACAAAATGTATCCAAAACGCATACTCGACTTTCATTATTCTGCATAACATAATTCTCATGTGTGGAACTCTGAAAATAAAAATCTGAGCACTCATATTATTCATATCTTTGTTCAAAGTTTGCAGTTTTTTATGTTTGGAAGATGGGAATAACACCTAGAATAAACAATATGAAAGAAGGGCTCTGGACGAACACACCCGCTGGTTCAAAATGCAAAATTTAGCTTTAAAGATTTTTGAAAAAAATGTTGGAAATTTTCATTTTGTGAATAAAAAATTTTTAAGAAAAAATTAAGAAAAAATAATTTGGGTTTTGTAATAAGGTATATAAAAAATTGTTTTATCGGTACTTTTATATCAAAATGTCATATGGCGAATTTGACAAAAATATTAACCCCTTAAACATGATGCCCGTGACACATGCATCTAATTATCATTTCTTAAACTTATAAGCTGAAATAAAATCTTTCAATGACATTTTATAACTGGAAGCTAAAATGAGACATAATTCACGAACACTTCGTTTTGTGGATTCTTGATTGAATCAGTCGGACAGCCCATTTCCAGAACAAAAAGTGTTATCTAATTAGATAATAGAGAAAACAAAAAGTTAAGATACTTGTTTAGTTAACAGTTACATTAGTTGTACAGTTAAGAGTCTTGTTTAGTTAACAGTACAGTTAAATTACTTGTACAATTAAGGTACTTGTTTTTTTGTAAGTTGTACAGTTAAG
Organism: Argiope bruennichi; assembly: GCF_947563725.1. NCBI lineage: Eukaryota > Metazoa > Arthropoda > Arachnida > Araneae > Araneidae > Argiope > Argiope bruennichi. The sequence goes on from NC_079162.1 coordinate 88,415,276, forward strand.
GTACTTATTTTTTTATAGATTAATACTTGTATAAGTAAACTATATCTACTCTCATTGTTGTAAATGGTCAGCTGATACAAGTCGAGTTACAGATCAAAAACAAAATGCCGTATGCGCCAGTTTTCCACCTATTACATCAAAATGCCATAATGTGCTTTTTTGCATAAACCATTTTGATATAACAGCGAAGATATTCTGCTTCAATTGAAGGGGTATTGCTGTGTTTCTTCATTATGGAAATTATTTTCAAGTATATCATACCAAAACACGTTGCCACAGTATCATTAAATGCGATGATTAGTTTTTTTTTTAAATACATACTTTAAATCTTTTGAATTTTTTTATTTTTTTGTACTGCATTAAAAACGTAGTAAATTAAGACTACACGCTTTTTGAAGTGCTTTAAATTAACCATTTTTGCGCGGAATATGACATAATTTTAACCAATCTATTGACTCCTTTTCCGTTTAGAACTTAGAGATTTGTACTATCGTAAAGCAGATGGTTTCTTTCCAATTTTTATCTTTGCTATGTATTACACTAAAGAAATTGTGTCTTCTATAAAATAAAATTCTACAATGTTTCAACCAATCTGAACCACAGTTCAATACTTTAACACTAGAACTACAAATGTTAAATATATACCTAGTTTTACCACACCCGTCAAATTGACAGGTTTTTGATCATCATGGCATTCATAATAACTTTTGGCTTAGTTTATCTAAATAAAAGAATATAATTTAACAAAACAACATTTGATATAATAATTCATTAATTATTAATTAAAAAAGAAGAAAAACAGTTTGTATTTGCTTTTATAGGGTATCCAGTTAGACCTTTTAGTTCTAAACTGAATCAGAATAAAATAGATCCCATTATAATGGCTGCCGAACACTTTGGATCAATCAGTATAATTTCACATGAAAAATGTAATTCAAGTTTTTCAAGGAAATGTCTGAGAGAAAATGTAAACACATATAGATGTTCATCATTGCATAGATGATCCATAAAATATTATAAACCTTGAAATTGCTAAAGCCGTCATTTTGACGGGTCTTGGTATAAATAAGTATAGGTCATACTGATTATAGAAGTTAAAATGGCTGAGTGGAAACTAAATAGGAATATGTAATTGTTCTTATATTCCATTAAAAGTCGTCGTAAAGTTCTAGAATAATACATAAATTATATCAAAATTTTTAAACATGAAATTTGAAAACCGTCAAAATGACGGTCTTGGTAATTCTAATGTTAAGATGTATTGTTCAATCAAAAATATATTTAACATTATAATCTCCTCCAAAAATAAAATTATAAACGCAATTAACATAGCTTGAGCATCCAATCTATCTTTATTTTTTTTAAATCATATTTACAACAAAAAATAATGCAAACTATTACTCCGAAAGTTCCTGATTTATTATATCACTAAGCACAAAATTTAAAATTTCACATTTTAAAATTAATTTACGACTTACTAAAAGTGAGAAATCTCACTCTCTTGTAGTTTAATTAGCTCACTTTTGGAAAGTTGAGTCGTTTGAAACTTTCATAACGATGCTAAATATTTTAATGAAACTGAAAGACTGAGCTAGGAATACAAAATTATTCATTATCTTGATCATTAAATATAATTTAATGGCATATGAGAAGGTGTAAAACGAGATAATGATAATTCTTTATTCTCCAGTAAGATCCTTTGTATGACGTAAAGAGATTGTAAAATTTCTCCCTGCAGTGCAGTCTTAAATTGGTTATGCAAAAGATTTCGAAAGATTCAATTCTCTTTCGTACCTATTGAATAAAAACGAGGGTTTTTAGCGATTAATACTGTTCGTTTTATGCGCTATAATTACTAAAATTTTGATTTGATTCTCAGCCATTAAACTTTAGACCCAAATTCATCTCTTTCTAATAATTTAACATTGTTACCGATATTGAAAAATGATTGCATTTAGGCGTGACAATGAGATTAATTGAAAACTATTACTATTTTTGGTTATAAATATGGAATAATCGGATAAAGAATCGGATTTTCTAACATCAATCTGTATCATAGGCGTAGAAGTAAGGGGTACTAGAAAAAGTCCCTAAAAATGAGCAAATAAATAAAAACTTGGAAATAGTGCAATAATTCATTATTAAAAATATTTTTTTAAAATCACAAGAGATGAAAACAAACATTGAAAGAAATTGATAGCATCTGCTATCAATATTTTTTTTTCTTCTCTCGTAAATTAAAAAAAAAAAAAAAACTTAACATCTGCTAATCTATTAATTTCACTATTTAGCATCTGCTAATCTATCAATTTCACTATTTAGAATCTGCTAATCTATCAATTTCACCACTTTCTTCCGTTTATTAATACGCATGTATCACATTGGGATAGTTATATTTTACACGGTATAACTCGAGAAGAAATTTTCTTCAAAAAATATTGTTTAAGTTTGTATCTAGAGCATCTTTTTTATAATATGAAACTATTATATTATGTTTATTAGTAAAAACTGAGACAATCAAGGATATTTAACTCAAATTTTGAATTAAATATCCTTGAATATTTTTTTTAATACCAGTCAACGAGTCAATATTACTAGAGATGAAATAAGTCATTTCTTGTTACTTTAATTGTATAGCAAGAGTTGGTGGACAGCATTCATTTTTAATTTTAATTTATTATTAGTTATTTAAAAAAAAATTAAATCTTTTGTCATATGAGGCATTTGTTTATAAGTAAAATTTGAAACAATCCAACACACTTAATTGAAGTTCAAGGCAAACAGTCAAAATACTGAACTACCCCAGCTAATCCGATATTTATGGTCACTTAAGAATTAATTAATTAATTAATTAAAGAAATGAACATTTCTTAAATTGTATACAGAAGCCTACCAGAATTAAATTTAAGGGCGTAATTTTTAGTAAACAAAAATATTTTCAGAAAGATTTTGATGTTTGGACAATATAAGACATGTTCGAAAAGAGAAAATTTCTTTAAGCACAAAAGCACAAATTGCAGTTGTAGAAAAAAGTAGCACAAGTTGTTCTACAATATTATTACGATATGTAGGATGACGTGCCCCTCCCCCCTTCATTTATAAGCTTCACATGACTGTTTATATATTTTTTAAATGTTTTTTTTTGATAAACATTTGTAGAAAAACAGATACATGGCAATATCGATACTAAATTTAGATTTAATCTGAAAACTTGAAAAAATATCGATTGCTGCTGTATGGATAGTTCTACTATTAAAAATACTATCAGTTTTTGGCATCGTAAAAAATATGTTGATAAAAAGGGACTATTATTTTTATTGCAGAGTTGTTATAATATGATTTGTGGCTCCGGGATAATGTTTAATTCTTAATTTTTAATCCATTTAACCCATTTTAATTTTTTTTTAATTTTACAAAGAAAATAATTATAAATTTTTTTTAAAATTTTTTTTTCTAAATTATATGCAGTTATTCAAAACACAATTTTTAGAGAGAAACAAGAAACAAAAGAAAAGAAAACACAAGAAAATAAAATGTAATGCATTCTAGGATTGAACATATGTACCAATAAACGGTAGGGTACCAAAAGAGGGGGGGGGGGTCACAAAAATTTCGCATAGAATGCCGTATAATCTGAAGCTGGAACTTTCGTTATACAATGCCTGTATTTGATTTTTCAGTCTCAGAAAAAGTATTAGTTACTTTAGATAAAGATGCAAATGAACTCTTTTCTCTGAATGCAGTCATTTTGAATTGTTTGTGAATTTTAAGCAATTACTTTTCACCGCGTTATAATATTCTTTTAAACATAAAAATGGAATCCTTCCTCCATTTTTCAAGATTATCAAAGGATACAAATTTTAAAGCAGACATTTTTTTTTTTTTTTTTTTATGAATATTAGTAATTTTCAACTTGTGGATAAAAAATTTCTAAGAAAAATAGGTATGAAAACACCGGAAGTGAGTCAAATGTTTCTTAAAACTATATAAAAAGATATTAAATATATTAAAAATTGTGAAATGTTACGCTACGATCGCCTAATTAATGATCGTTTAACAAAATATGCGAGTAATCAATATAGTTGACACTTGCAAAACTAATTCTAACAAACCAACTTTGTACTGATATGCAAGTGATCCAAAACGTATCTCCACTCATTTAAAAAAATTACAAAAAGAACAGAGATAAAACTTGCGTATTTTTTTAATTCTATTAAAAAAGTATCAAAAATTGTTTGTTTTTTCACAGTTGCGCAATGCATAAAAGCGGTTAGATATTTCCAAGCAAATTCCAGAAAATTGAAGCAATCAACATATCGTCATATATCTGTTATCTCGTTTTTAAATTGTCAGTATTGAAGGTAGTTTCGATTTATGCTGCCTGAAATTTACGCTGTATTTGCATTATATTCATAAATTCTAAAAAAATCTAGTTTGCAAGAAAAAAACTCGCAATATTCCATCCGATATGATACATTTTGGCTCTTAAAAAGGGAGCTTCTACCATATTGTAGAACCGAGCCAACCGAATTGCTACTCTGGCGTGCTCTGGTTCCAAAAGTTTGTAAAGATACGCTTTTCACATTGTAAACGTAAATGATCAGGAAATCTGTCGGTGCTGATTTAGAATTGAAACACCGAGTGTTAACCTAATTAACTGCCCTAACAACAGTTAATCCTCAAGAAACCTTAAAAAATCAACAAAATGCCATCTTAATACTTTCTTGGCAAAGTGCATACATTACCCCCTTCCCTTCATCAAATCATTCTTTGGGGAAACAGGTTTAAAATCTGATAGACTTCGAACCTCCTCTAACAAGCTGTTTATATATCATCTTCTGTGTTTTCAAACAAACTAACGCATTTATTTTTTCAGATAATATATAATATTTTTCAGATAATATAATTTTTTATAATATTCAATAATTCTATTTTCAACATTTATGAGCTTACAAATATTTGGTGATGTTTTCCTTCTGAATTTTTACAACAAAAAAGAAATAATGAGGCAAATTACCAGGGCTCGATTTTTATCAGTTAACTTGTTTTCATCCTTTTGTATACACAAGATATATTTCATATCTTTCAACGGAGTTCTTATCTAACTGATTAAGTGCAAAGTTTTCCAGTGAATCATAACGAAAGTGCTAATTTCTACTGACTTTGACCGATAAAAAAAATACATAATTGAGAATCAACACAGAACTTCTGCCACCTGACCAAAAATCTTAGACAAAACAGTGCTTATCAATTAATCTCGTAGTCAAAACAGTGCTGGAAGTAAAACTGAAACAAAAAGAAAAAAAAAAACCTTGCTTTGCACGTTTAATGGAACACTGCAACTAACATTTTAAAACAAAAAATATTGCAATTTATGACATGTAAAAATGGAATTCGTACTGCGTGCTGTGAAATACGTAAATGCATGCAGATGCAATATACTTTTGTTTATATCAGAGAATTTGGAATCAGCTACTGCCAATGACGATAGATTTTTTTAATGAAATTTTTTTTATAAGCTATGAAACAAATGAGAGAAGTCATTTTATCTCCATCCAATACCTTGTCCCTTCCTGACTTTGGGATTTATTTTCAGAGATTTTTCTTGAATTTTTTCCGCTCTGATCTGACTTTTTCTTGCACTTCCAAACAAATATCTTCCCTGCTTTATTCCGTCTTAAAACTATAAAGACCTTTTTTTTCTCTTTTTTTTTTTCAAAATGCAGAACAAGAATAAAGATCACAGAAATTTCACATGGGATCTGATGTCCTCGAACTTGGAAACGAAAGAAAATATCAACAAAATTATTTGCATTAAAATTTTCCAATATAGTACATGTAGTAAAAGAATTTTGTAGTAAATAAGAGTTTAAGAGCCATTGTTTTATATATTTTGGATTATAAAAATTCTTTTTCGCAAAGATTTTCATCTTAAATAGATGGCAATTGCAGAATGATTTTTAAAATCACGCAGAAAATTTTGAGGAATGGTACACCTCATTAAAACTCATTTTTCCTTATTGGAATATATATGGGCGGATGTGAATACATTCAGGAGCAAAGAAATGGACATAATTTATTACCTTACAGCATCGTTTATAAGTTTCTTTACAGCAATATTTACTCGAAATCACCTCCACCAACATTAGTACAAGTTTGGAATTATCGACGTTATGCTTGGACAGCTGTACTCCTAAACAACTAAATGACTCCCTAAGCAGCTGTTCCATATTTATTTTTCAGAGCAGCTGTTTTATGAAATCCAATTTAATTTCAGTTTTCATTTTATCATACTGAGAGCAGAACGAGAATGAGGAAAATGATTGCAAACCTCATATTAAGAATGTTTTTAATTAACGAATTAGATGCAACCATAAATTCTTTCCTACGAAATGTCAGCAGCAATTCATTTTGTTATGCTTTGTATCTTATTTCCAAACTCATATTTTCTTGTCTCTTATGGTCATGACTGACATTTATTTTTTTTAAATAATAATTTTAGTATGATCATTTATTGACAGAAGTGATTGAAGAAAATTACATTAAGCAATTACACATCAGAATTGTTCTTTGAGAAGAATCCTAATTTGAAAGCAATCCACAAAAGATCAATTGAGACTTCAGTGTTGCTCGGGCATCAAGTATACAGTGTGACATAAAACTTGATAAACTGTTGCTTATAATTAAATTGAACAAAGGTCCCAAACTGGCCAAGGCATTCCCAAATATCCATTTTTTTCACCGATTTAACCCGAGTTTACCTTAAATATTTCGGAATTTTTTATGTTTGTATACAATTTGCATAAAGGACAAAGAGTAATTGAAGCAATAAAAATTAAAATATTAGGAAAGAGATTCCGCAGAAATCTCTTTTCTAACATTTATATACAAGAATAGACTCATTCGTTTTAATGCAATCAATGTACATGAATCATTACGAAGAAAGATTAGTAAAAATAATAGTAACTGGGATTATTCTGATGCAGCTTCTTCCACTTTTTAAAAATATTTTTTTAAAAAATCAGAGAACTAATTAAGAACTAATTTATGTTTATTTTATTTATTTAATTTTCATACCTCCTCCTTAATTAGCTTTAAAGCTTGCTCTCGGATTTTAATCATTTCCGCATTCACTTTTTTGAGTCACATGAGTTGTAATGAGCCTAATTTTTCCATTAATTATATGGGATTTCTAATTGTTGTTTTAGTGAAAATTAATCCTGGTAAGGAAAATAGAAAGTGTGTCAGCAACACTGCATTTTGTATTGATAAAAATAACCATGGCAACGACTGTATAATTTGAGTATTTTTACACCGTTGATATATTTCTTGAGCGTCTAGACTTAAAATACAACTGCTTTTGGTTAATCATTTGCGATATTTGTTTCTGTTTAGTGTTCGTTAACTGAGCATATGATAATAAGCAATGTTTAGCATTTCATTTCCCTTGATAATTTATAAAAACATATTTCAAATATTGACAAACATTTTAAAATATTAAAATAGCGAAAAAGTTATTATCAATACATTGGTTAGTCTCTTTTTCTAAATTCACTTTTTAAAATTCTTCCCAGATTTCATTTCAATATTCAATGAAAAATTCTCTAAATTTTAGAACATTGTATTTTTAAAATTGCAATAAAGTATATAACGAATATTTATACAAGTTAATAATATTAAGTGAAATACTCAAAGTTTATTAAAAACGAATTAGTACGAATTTTTTTTTCCAGATTTATTTTTTAAATTCTTTTTAGCATTTTAACATTCATTGGGAAAAAATCTGTACATTTTAAAACATTTTATTTTTAATATCATAACAAAATATATAAAGAATATTACCTCAAATTAAGCAACATTATGTGAAATAGTCAAAACGTTTACAAAGATCATATTGGTTGATTGATTTTTTATTTTTTAGATTCACTTTTTAAAATTCCTCCTGGATTTCAGTTAAACATTTATTGGGAAAATTTGTAGATTTTAGAAAACGGTATGTTTGATTTTAACGTTTTAAAACTGAAATCTATATTTGTGGTATTCATACTTTTTGAAAAGGACGACAATAATTACATATTTTTTTTTATTTATAATTGATTAGAATCATTGTCGAGTTTAGTTCAGTTCAGTTATATTAACATCCCGTTTTAGAGCAACACTAGGGCTATTTTTGGGACGGACCTCGTAATTTTGAACCGCGGTCAGCTGACGAGGACGACACCAGAGGTGGCACCTCCTCTTCAAACCTTCGTATCACATCAGAGGGAGGATTGTTGCCCCCTGCGTATTGAACATGCACTAAAACCGCTTACACGACGGTTTTTCGGTGGAATTGGGTCTCGAACCTGAAACCCTCCGATTCCGAAGGCGAGACTTTACCACCTGGCCACCACGGGCAGAATCATTGTCGAAATAAATTTGTTAAAAACATCTTATTGAATGACATACAGCAAATTCATTACAAGCTACAAATACAACGCATATATATATTCAATTTTTCAATCATAGTTAGTTTATAATATTGCAAATTTAGATTCCAATAATAATTACCATTATTGCCTGCGAATAAGCAGAAGTGAAAACTAAAACGACAAGATCAACAATTCATTCTTGCTTATGATTCAATTCTTCAATGATGTATTTTTAATGTTTCTGTAAAAGAATCTTACAATCTAATCAACAATTAATACATATACTATATCGTACAATTAATACACATATGCGTTCAATTTTTCAATCATAATTAGTTTATATTTTGTAGATTTTAGTTTCCTATACTAATAAATATTATTGCCATTGAATAAGCAGAAACAAAAACTGAAATGACAATAGTAATTCACACTTGCTTACGCTTCAAATCTCCAATGATGTATTTTTTACCCTTTGCACTCGGGAAAGTAATTCGATTCATATTTATTCACTTAAGACAATGACTTTTTCATTGCCCCGACGTATTATATAATTGTTTTAATTTATATTTTCCCGAATTTTTTCCACATCTTCTTACCATTTTGTCGGTATTTTTATCAATAAAAATTAAAATATAAACAAACAAAACGTCAAAATGGTGCACCGTCTTGAATGTGAGTGAAAGTCCCCATCCGTGTGCAAAGGGTTAATGCTTCTGTAAATTAATCTTAAAATCTCAAATTAATTAAAAGAAAAAGGTAAAATTGGTATACAAGTTATTGCGGATTTGATGTTCTTTAATTACTACTGATCAACAAAAAAGAATCCACATACCTTTCTGAACAAAGTTCGAACCAAAGTGTCCGGGATAGAGCTTGCCTACACTAAAAATATCCAATAACTTCTCTACTGACCACATGACAAAAGCAGTGAGGACGTTTTCTTTAACATTTTTAATGCAGATTATTAAAATACAAGCTCTCCTTCAAGGAGTTCTAGCAGACAACTAGTTAATTCCAAAAAAAAAAAAAACCAATATAATAATGATCCCTTCTGGCGCCACCAGACCGGAAATGAACAGATGCATCATATAAAAAAAAATAAAAGCAAATAAAAAAAAAGGAATTACAGGAAACTACTGAAAAAAACAAGTTTGTTCGTTTCCCGTACAAGTATTTGAGTAAAAACAATTTAATTCAAAAATCGTTTGCCTATTGCAGACCACTCTCCTTTCTAATTAGCATAAATATATCTAAAAGAATAACTTCATCATCACTGCTGTGAGGGTTTCAAAATCAAAATTGATTGAAATCTCAACCTTTCACACCACTAGAGAGATTAAATAAATATTTTGGCATAAAATACCCCCACTAACAAACACACCATATTGTTTACACTTGATCACGATTTAATTACTGAAATCATACTTAAAAGCCTTTTCATGCAGAATTTCGAGATGACTAAATATTTTTACTGCACCACCTCTAAAAAGAACTGCCTATTTTCACCCACTAGATAAGACGGTATCAAGCTAATTAATCTTTAATCAAAATATATCTGCCTAGAACATTTGAAAAACTAAAGCTATTAAAATGATAGATTTAATTTCTCCCTCCTAGCAGTTGGAATACAAAACACTTCTGGATCTGGAAGAGCGTCACCCTTTTTTTTAATTTTCATTAGTCGCATCTATTTAGGGTAATGTAATTAATTTCTTCAGTGGGTTACTCGATTAATTAGACGACGCAAAGGTTTGAAATGAAAAGACATAAAGATAGGCCATTGTTTTCGCTTGTGCAAGTGAATAGTCTAATTAATCACTCCAATGAATGAGATTGATACAAGATTTTCATTTTATTAGCAACTTTTATATATTTGTGCTCCTTTTTTTATTAAAAAAAGAGACGGTTAATTACCCGAAGCAAAAAACGTCATGATGAATTTCTGTTATTTGTCAATTATTTGTTCTCTTGTTTCTAATTAAACAGAAATCTTTGAAAGGAAAAGGAAGACAAGAAATTCCCAATTAAGTTCCAACAATTTTAAACGCAAAAACGAGCTGTGACAACAAATATGAATATCATAATTTTTAACCCTTTGAAGACGAATATCTTTGAGGAAATCTGAAACAAATATGCTGCCATTCTAACGCTACATGTTATATATATGTAATGATATTTTAACTCTAATTTCAATTTAATTAATTTTCAAGATTTTATCTTAATTTAGCCCATCTTCATTCTAAAATATTCTCTTATTTAGTGATCCAATTCCACTGTCTCTACTTAATTAATTCAAGAGAAGCTTTGTTAAATTGTTGAATCAGCAAAAATCTAACTTTCCCACACTGCGCGCGAAGAGATAAAATAACCACTGATGAGACAAATTCTTTTTTAAAATCTCCCTGTGTTCCCCTGCCTTCTCCGCGCGTGTAACGAAAATCCCTATCGAAATCTCGTATTATATTAGCACTATGAAGAAATATTCTCCCTATCAAAATCATAGGTTATATAAGACCAGGGATAAAATGTTCAAGAGCTTTTTCCTCATTCCTTTTCTGTGTCGTTCCGTGTAATCATCGCTTGTATATATGCCTGCTTCTTTAAAATGAAATAAAACGACTTCACGAAATTAAAAGTATCTTCACAGTCTTCAAACTGCATTCTGCTTCACAACAAATAATGTTATATATATATATATATATATATATATATATATGATATCTCTTTGTCTAATTTAAATCCTAATTAATTTCCTACTTTTTATCTTAATTTAGCCCATATTAACCCTTTGCATTCGGAAAAGTAATTCAATGAAAAATTATTCAGCTAACACAAGAACTTCCTTAATACTAGGGGAAAAATATTTATTATAGTTTTAAGTTGAATTTTACCGAAAAATTAATCCACATCTTCTTACCATTTTTTAGGTATTTTTTAATAATCAAAATTTAAAAAAATAAATTAAACGTCAAAATGATGCAACGTCTTGAATGGTGAGTGAGAGGCACCAGCCAAGTTCAAAGGGTTAACTTCATTTTAAAATGGTCTCTTATTACCTGATCTAATTCCCAGTTTTAGTTTAATTGCTTATAACACGCAATCTAGAAAACTGATGAATTCAGTAGGTTCTCACGCTCTAAACGAAGAGATAAAAATCCTTAATGCTTACCACTTCCTTTTAAAGATACCTAAAATTCCCTTGCCTAAATCGACACGTGTCAAAGGAATCCCTATCATAATCTGATTGTAAAAATCATTAAAGGGAAAAATTTTGGTCTCTTCTGTTCTTGTGTCACGATGTGGATTGATGTATTATTATTACTTATATTTTGTACGTAAATTATGCCTCCCGTAGTGAAATAAATCGAAGACAAAAATTTCATTTCTTCCATTCGGCCACCCAACTGCTAAAATATTTATATATTATCACTGGTTGAAATACAAAAACTGTATCCTTTATTTTGGCGCAAATAAAAGATAGCTATAGCATGGAGTATTGTCCTATCAGCCTATGTTCCAGCTATATGAGTATGTAAACGATGAGTTTCCTCATCTCTGTTGCTGTCATCAATTTCTGAACTATCACTGTCAGCGACGCTATAAATTATACACTGCTACCGCTGTTTTATGGATATATTGTTCGGCGATATATCGCTGTAATTATTATGTCATAGTTTGCTTCATGAAGATGAAAATATATTACTGAAATATTAATTATTATTGAAAATATAATGTTGAAATCATAAATCGCAATTTCTTGCGGAATCCGCAAGATGTATCCGAAATGAAAATAGCTGTTACACCACTGAGGAAAGTTAAAAGATGTTTCAAAATGTACATGAAAAAATAAAAAGAAGTACTTCATTTCTTTATTAAACAAGGACATTAAAAAACCAAATGAGAAATCAGAGAAGATCATGTTCATGATTATGCAAATGAGTTGCAAACGCAGCTATCGTGATTGAGCAGATAATGACATATTTATAATGGTGTGTGGGAATAGGATCGGATATAAAAGAGTGCAACTCATTGCTTGTTGAGTTGGGTATAGTCCTCCAAGATCGCCAAACATTAACAGGAAACATGCACGGACAGAATCAAATTATCCAACAACCCTTCAGAGAATCCTATGTCACTTCCTGTACAAGTATTGTGAGAGTTATTAGATGATTTGCCAAACCTCTTTCCTCTGCATGATTAAACAACATCCATTAGCATTTTTAATGTTCTTGCATAGCAAAAAAAAAAAATACTTCCTTTTTTTTATTACTTTATAATAACTCCGAAATATCTCTAATTTTTTTAGCAAAGCATAAGACTAGTGGGGTTTATTTATCCTGCTTTATAAGACATATGGTTTAGACGAACGTCCTGTATGAATGAAATCAACCCATTAATTGCTTCGACCTCTTCGAAAAAAGCGTATCTAAATTGTGTCTCCTGATTCATTATTTATTGATTGTAACTCCTGTGTAAAATAAAGTTGCGTCTCCTGATAAATTATTTATTGATTGTAACTCCTGTGTAAAATAAAGTTGCGTCTCCTGATTCATTATTTATTGATTGTAACTCCTGTGTAAAATAAAGTTGCGTCTCCTTATTCATTATTTATTGATTATAACTCCTGTGTAAAACAAAGTTGCGTCTCCTGATTCATTATTTATTGATTATAACTCCTGTGTAAAATAAAGTTGCGTCTCCTTATTCATTATTTATTGATTGTGACTCCTGTGTAAAATAAAGTTGCGTCTCCTGATTCATTATTTATTGATTATAACTCCTGTGTAAAACAAAGTTGCGTCTCCTGATTAATTATTTATTGATTGATTGTAACTCCTATGTAAAATAAAGTTTCGTCTCCTGATAAATTATTTATTGATTGTAACTCCTGTGTAAAATAAAGTTGCGTCTCCTGATTCATTATTACGCCTGACGAATAAACTCGTCATAATTCAAAATGTTGTACTTTTTCCCTGACGAGTATACTCGACAAAAACAGTTAACTGGTTAAACAATATCAATGGGCTAAATAAAATATTCAAAAATACAAAATGAACAATAATAACCACTTTTTTGAAAAACGACACACAAATGATATTACCACACAAACACATGGTGCATCACAGACTTTTTAACGACAAGAAATTCCAGAATTTGATTAGTATTTCTTCAATTATTAAAAGGCTCACTCAGAGAGAAGAGATATGCTATACAGTTTAGTAGATAGTATGCATTTTGATACTTATTGAGACGCAGGTATCTCAACAGTTTTTAAATGGGTTCTATTCTTATTCTATTTCGAAACAGAAAATTATAAAATTTTCTTGGTGACTAAAATATATAGTTTGATAATTAAAAATTTTAGTTTGGTTATATTAACGTCCCGTTTTTAAAGCAACACTAGGGCTATTTTGGAATGGTCCTTGTAATTTTGAACCGCGATCAGATTACCAGGACGACACCTGAGGTTTCACCCCTCTCCAAATTTCCACACCACACCAGCGGGAGGGCGTTTAGCCCCGCCGGATTTAACTTGCACTAGACCCGCTTACACCACGGTTCTTCAGTGGAATCGTGTTTCGAACCTGAACCCCCCTCCCCGGTTCCGTTTGATAACTAAAACTGGTTTGATTTACATTTGTTTACTCAATTCGGTGGAATCGAGTTTCGAATCTGAAACCCTCCGGTTCCGTTTGATAACTAAAACTGGTTTGATTTAAATTTGTTTTCTCAATTCGTGCCAAAAAATATGGCATTTTTTTTTAAAAAAATTTTTTAAATAATGAGTTAGGATTGAAGTATAAAACTTCTGTTAAAAAACGCTTCACAATTAAATTTTGAATATAAAATGTTTTATAGCTGCTATACTGTTGACTTAGTAAATAAAGAAAATTCAAAAAAACTCTTGAGACTGACAAAAATAAATGGAATGGTTTATGTATTCATGAATTTTTTTCACTCAGTTAAGAATTTTCCTTTAATAAAGGGGTAAAAAAAGCCAATGTACTAAATATACAGGTATTTTTAATTGTGTAGTAAATAACCATGTTTATAAAAAATATTAAACTGTACTTTTATCAATGCACTAAAAAGTAGATTTTATATTATAATTTTTATTTCTTAATTTTCAGTTCATTATGAATTATTTATTATTAAAATAATTATAGAATTTTGTTGTATAAAATATAAGTTAATTATTATTTCTAAAATTTAATTTTCTACTTTATAAAATTTAAATTATATTTTCTGCTCTTAAAATTTTACACATCAAATTCTATCGTATTTACGTATGTTAATCTTAGTTATGTATGTAAATATATAAATATGGATGGTAAGTAAAGGGAACATAAAATTTTCTTTGTCTAGACTAGCCAAATATCCATATCAAATATTGTTTTTCAATTATTTAACATAAAACATTACTCAAAATAAGAAAAAATAATAGCATTTCAATAAGTCATTTTTTACGAAGGGGATCATATATAACCCTATCACTTCACAGCTTCAAAATTAGTATAAAGTATCAAATAATGCGTTATTTATTATAAAAAAAATTATTTACTCACTATAAAACAATGCATATCTTTATGAGGAACAAAAATTTATTGCATCACAAAATACGCCATCCTTAATCACAGCAGCTATTACTGGTGCTTTTCTATTTATGTTTTTTTTTTTCATTTATTTATGCATTTACTGTTGATGCATACTGTCAATGCAGATATATTAACATCCCGTTTTCAAGCAATACTAGGGCTATTTTGAACCGAGGTCAGGTGATGAGGACGACACCTGAGTTGGCAACCCCCTCTCCTAAATGCCGCACCACATCAGAGGGAGGAAGTTTGGCCCTGACGGATTTCAAGTGCACCAGACCCGTTTACATGATGGTGTCTCGAACCTGAAACCCTCGGTTTCAGAAGCCGTGACCTCGCCACCGAGTCACCGCAGCTCTCGTTGATACATACCATTGCCAATTGAATGAAAAATTTTAAATAAAATATTAAACTGTATAACTATGAGTAACTCCAACTGTTTGATATGGGGAAAATTATATTACACTATGCATAAAAAGCTGAGCTATAGGTTGGACAGTTTTTAACCCATTTAGCTCTAAAGAGTGAAGAAATTTGATACGTGTATGTATTAAAAAATTAAACAAAAGCATTACAACGAAATATTTTAACATAAATATAATAGGTTCAGACAGCGAAAACAATATTATTTTTAATTTTGTAGTATATATTACTTTTGCATTACATTAATTGCCTAAAATTCTTATTGCCAACACCGATTTCTATATTTAAATCTTTCATAAAAATAAAAAAATAAAAATTTTCGAATAAATAATCTGAGTTTCTGTTGAAGGTAGTTCTTCATTTCGGTTTCATTTAGTGTGAAAAATTATACGATCACCATGAAAACATTGAGATGAAACGAGAAATCAACGAAATTCATCTGCTGTCTTGTACGAAATACATCAGCTTACTTGTACTTCACTCTTGTACAAAACAGCGCACTGAAGACTACATTTAAATACTCCTTACTAGCCATTCGCCGTAAAAGTAAAAATAATTAATTTAATTGCTTTTTTCAAAAAGCACATAAGCGCAGAATTACAAATTTTGACTTATTTAAGAAAAGATTCTAACTTAATTCAAAGTATTTTTTTTTACAAAAAAAATTACTGGATGTGACGGATGTTTCTGTACATAAAATGAAAATGTAATACACGTATTCATTCACATTCAGGACGACGTGAAGAAAATATTCACCGAATGCATTTATGGGATCTCCATGATAAAAATGATTAAAGCAATTTTAACATTGATATAATATTTCTGAAGTTTAAAAACAAAAAAGCTGACTTTTTAATAGTATTTTACTTTATTTCAATCAACTTTTGATGCTGTTTGAGTATCTCAAGACTACTGCTTTTCAACGATTTTATCTTGCTAAGGGGTGATATACTAAAGTGCGAGCGCATTTACAAAATTCTTAGACCTTGATTTCTGTTCCATTAGATTCTTTTTCGTCCAATTTTCGGAGAAGAAATATGTGTATAGTTTAAAAAGCATTACAAATACTCATCATTTCGCGGAACGGAGAACGAGGTTATATCCATCTAATACTTTGCATTATATTGATATGGTATTAGCAGATATTAAACGAATGAAATTGAGGAGATTATCAATCAAATCAAAAACTAATGCCGAGTACCTGATATCCTTCGTTTGCATCCATTTTGTGTACCTGATACTTTTGCGTACCTGATACAAAGTATCAAAAGGGTGCATTGCCCAATCCTTCAGCAATGAATGCTTTCACAGTTGGCATAGTTCAGGGGGGGGGGAATAATATTCCTCAAAAAAATTTCTTGCTGTAGAGATGTTACAATATCTCGGCCTCAACTTTTCCACATAAATGATGACTGAAATTTAATAAGTGTTTGCGTAGATATTTTAAATGGGGTTCTGTTCTCCTTTACCAATACTATTTCCTGTTTGAATATGACCGCCAATGCTTGATACTCAAAATGTTTCTTCGTACAGCATGAAGAGAGAAGCGCCACACATCTGCTAGCCTACCCAAAAAGGTTGAACATATGAGAACTTATTGTTTTTTTTTTCAAGTTTCAGTAGACCATAAAAAATCACAAACATAGAGAACGAATTTATTACCAAAAATGTATTTATTACAAAACATTTCGAGGAGAGGATAGGAAACCAGATTCGCAGGTATGAATGACAAATGCCCGAATCTTCAAGGAGATTATGTTGAAAAGCAACCTTGATTTTATGTAAATTTTGGTAATAAATTCATTTTGCCCTCAACTCTTCCCTCCCCATTGGAATTTTAAAAAAAAACTAAAAAAAATGGTCTTTGTTTTTCTGCATCTGCCTCCGATTCACCAGACATAACAAGCTACCACAAACTTCGAAAACAGAGAAAGGAAAATAATCGTTACAACTCTCAAAACAAACTTTGGAAGCAGAGAGTCATTAGAAACGATTTGCATACAATTTTATATCAGATAAATGACATCCATGCTGCCATCTGTTGAACTTTTCATCAAATGAGTCCTGTAAATGATGACGTCGTAAGTCTTCTTCAGAAATCAATATTTCAAGAAGGCGAAATAGAGATATGCAAAGCACTCCTTCAAGTGGCTCTCTGCGCCAAATGCAGCGTCTATCAATTATCTACAAAAAACTAATATAAATTGAGTTTCGAAATCAATATCGGTTATGGGATTTTTGTAGTAAAGGATTCATTTAAAAGCAAATAATATTTTAAATAAATATGTAACATTGAACATTTTAAGAAAGGACAGTAGGAACAATGTTAAAGGCAAATTAAAATAAATATTCACGATTTCTCTATCATAGTTATACAGGGTGATAGCAAAATCATCAGGGTTAAGGGGAGGTTGCTGCAGAAATTTCACTGTCAGTGAATTAAGTATAAGGAACCGATACATTAAACAAAATATACAAAACAGCTTAACAGACTTTGATCGTTAAGCCGAGTTTCAATAGCTCAACAGGTTGCATAAACAGAATTACTACAAGTCGTACGCAACATGGCAGATACAATAACTAGTTATCAATAATAAGCAGCAGAACTACATGAAAGTAAATTCTCAAACAACGAGCCGTCAGAAGCTATATAAGCTTTGCTTATCGCCATTCCTAGAGCTGTAATATTGAATATTTGTACTCCATTAAGCAAGAATTGTAAACTGTATCTGATGCATCCTTTTTATTTTATCGTATCCGAAGTATACTAACAGAAAGTATTGTCATCATCAACAAATTTTAACTCGAGATTTTGTCAGATTTCCACGTTTCAAGGTTTTCTGGAGTCCGAAAAATACATTTTTGGAATTAATCTGTCTGTCTGTCGCTCTGTTTGTCCTTCCGTGTTTAGTTAAGTTATATTAACGTCCCGTTTTAAAGCAACACTAGGACTATTTTGGGATGGACGCAATTTTGAACCTCGGTCAGATGACGAGGACGACGCCCTTATATGAGAGCTGCTGAGCTGGCAGCCCCCTCTCCACACCACACCACACCAGCGGGAGGACGTTTGGCCCGGACGGTTTAACATGCATCAGACCCGCTTACACGACGGTTCTTCGGTGGAATCGGGTTTCGAATCTGAAACCCTTCGGTTCCGAAGCCGAGACCACCACCGTGGCCTTGTCCGTTCGTGAAACAACAACTCAAAATCTCTTTGAACTAGATGGATGAAATTCGGTATACAGTCTTTACAATTAATTTGTGGATTTCTATCAAATTTCGAACGAAATCTATTCAGAGGAAGTGCTCTCTGTCCGGCTGTCTGAATATAAGTTATCTGATAAGTACAAAACAAAACAGAACTAGATCGATAAAAATTCGCGCACAGGATTAGCATCTTATGTATAGACGCGTAGCAGATTTAGAAAGAAATCTTTCATAGGGTTAATTGTCTGTCGATCTGTGCTTTCACATGCATCTAAAGGCAATGACATTTGGTATACGATCTTGTGACTACAACTGTAGTTTTGTGTCAGAATTTGGGTTCAATCGGTAAGAAAAAAAGTCGTTGGAAATACATATTCGGTTGTCTGATAGCATTAACCGCATCACAGCTATTCATTGCCAAAAATATCACCAGCAATCCCCCGCTAATAGGCTCTTTTGTAACCATTGCCCGCCGTACTACGAGGCACAAAACGCTCATGTGGAGTACTCTGAAAATAAATATCTGAGCACTAACGACGTTCAAGGCCCATAATTTTATACGGGAGTGGAGAGAAGGATACCTCGATTCTAGAATATTCGAAAATGTTGCGGGCAGATCACTCCTGGAGATTTTATTTAAATAACTGGCAAAAATAACCCTCCCCTCATAGTAATCTCCTTTTATATTTTCGTCCAGGAGTGGGTTTTAATAATGTGCACCGGGACAAATTTTAATTATTAATTAATCTCTCTCTACCCAGTTTCATGAATTCACAGCCGGATGAGCACTACAATGTACAACGAATAGGTAATTACTAATAGGCCAGTAGCCACTAGTATTCTGAGGTGGAAGACGAGCGCTTGTTCATAAAACTGCCTCTGTTTGCGACCCCATGTTCTATCGTAACCAGCGATAATGGTTTCCCCGAAACTTTCTCGCATATTCTCCAATGAAGGTCTAATCTCCCCCCCCCCCCCTCCTCTCGCAATAAATTGTGGACCTTTGGTAAGGTTGCGAATGCCTCGCGTGGAAATCGCTAATAATAATTAAAAAGTATAGAATTTTTAATAAATGAGCCATTTATTTTGAAAATGAGGCAAGTCCATTTTTTGTTATTGCGAGATATTTAAAGGTTTGCGTTTCAATAAATTTAAAAATATTGGTAAGTATTAATAGATATTTTTTTGTATTTTGTGGTACCAGATAATGTAAGTTTGTAATCCAATAGTGTTTACAATGCTGATTAAAAAATAAGAGTTTTATTATAACTAAATGGACTTACCACACTTCTGAAATTAATGAAATATTGTAAACGTACATTTAATTGGGAAATATTTCAGTTGCATCTGCCTTATTTAATAATAAAAACAAAATACTATTCAAAATTTTATAAATATTTAATCATTTGATAAAAAGTGAAACAAAACAAAGAATATTTTTGTAGAAAATATAACATAACAGTAATTCAGTTTTATTAAAAATTTGAATGAAATTATACATTTTCATTTTATACCCAGGTATAAATTAAATTGAATTTTATTCAGGATTTAACATTTTAAAATGTTTATGATGGACGGGAGGTATATATGATAATAAATCAGTCATATCCTTGTATTTTTCAGATGAAATAAATATCCTTTTTTCATACATAAAAGATAATTTTATATTTCTGAAATTACTCGGAATTATTTACCTTCCTCGTTGTGTTGACAAATCGATAATTTCAAATTCAAAATCTCGTTCGATCGAAGATTTATTGAACATTTTGTATGGTGCATCCCTTGTAAATCTGATCAAGCATATAGTTAATCAATTCACGGTTTCTCCATCGGTATTTTTCTTTCTTTTTAAAACCGATTTTTTTCCATAGGTTGGGTTGAAAATAAATTTCCACGTTTCATTTCATGTACTAAAAATTTATTATGCTTTCGACTATTTTGTATTAGTTTATAGTTATCCTTAGGAATATGCAAGGAACTGGTTTCTGGATTGAATAGTTACTGGATAGTTCCACTCCAAAATCACGATCGTTCGGTAGAAATGATTGTCCTGACAATAAAAATTTGTGATCAATGATATTTATTTCATTGTCACTGGACTGAATAATCGGTGACAGAAGTAAACATATTACTATTGACACACAAAATTAAGATATACTTTTTATTATTTTTGAAATACTGTACAATCACCGATTTTCAATATCAAAAATAGATAAATAGAAACACCCTAGATTTCAGACATGATGCCAAACGGCCACATTTGCTTCACCATACAGCAACCGGAGCTAAATTTTGCCGTAATATATTCGGTCAAATATAATTTCAATCTAAGATGGACTTGCACCACTTTCAAAATAAACGGCTCAAATCTATAGCTTTTGGACGCTTTTTTAGCGGGTCGATTGAAACCAAGATTTGACAAGGAACTACAATCTTAGTCACAAGATAACATACCCGATTTCATTCATTTAAGTCATTGCGTCTGAATTATTGCTTTTAAATGCATGAGAAAGTACAAACAGATGATGAATGCTTTGACAAACTTGGTTCAATCTTTCATATGAATCCATATTTTAGATGTTAAATCTGTATACCAAATTTTATTGACCTAACTCTTTGAAGTCATCAAATTCAATTCATCTAGAGCAGCCCGATAGATAGACTTTCTATGAATGGATTTCGTTCAAACTTTGACAAATCTACAAATTTGGTCATAAGTCCATATACCAAATTTCATCCATATAGCTCAAGGCATTTATAAGTTGTGTTCACAGAAAGATAGGCTAATGGACCTTGTAGACAGATACAATTCCAAGAATGTGTTCTTCGATCTTAGATTAGATAAAATATCTGTCAAAATCGCGATTTGACGATTACAACACTTTCTCTATACTTTTTATACGAGAAAGTAAAATGCCTGACTTATCTTAAAAGCTTGTCGCATGATTTTAGATCCATCATACATTATTGTAAATACAGTTAAAGTTGCTTATAATTACTGACGCTTAGTTTCGCACTACCACCATATACGGAGTTTGTATGAAGATCATTTTCATCATCAATGATGGAAAGACGAAATCCATCATCAATGATGGAAATGTTTTGAATCCTTCGGTCTCAACCAATCCAACAGACACGCTTCTCATAAGTTTATTATGGTGGCGTCAAGTATCACATCCCATAGACGGTTAATGATGGTGCTCACAATTCATGCTATGAGTTTGCTGCCAGCAAATCCTGTTTCAGTACAAGGCGAGTACCCTGATTCTAAAGATTTTGCAAAAACTATTAGATACACGTTTTTATAAACATTAAATTTGTAACTAAACTAATTAGATTAGCAAATTTAAAATTTAGCTTTTTAGTCGAACAGTTCTTAATAGAAATTTTTCGAGTGAGTTTTATTCTAGTTGTCAAAATATATCTGGAACATTAAGATTCAGCGTAGTTGGCAATATTTGTTATGTAACACTACATGCAGCACTTGCGGTCCAAGCTTTTAATGCCTGATTACCAAGACGTGGTATGGCAAGCATCCATATCAAAGCCTCACCCCTCCCCCTAGGAATAGAAACGACCGACTTCGTCTCATAGAATCACAAAAGGCACTTCTCTTTTTTTCCCCGTCGACTCCATTTCTTTGAAAATTAAAAGCTCTTTCTATCTCACATGCATGGATTAGCTGCGCCAATTGTTCAATAACAACAGAAAGAACTTTAAAAGCAGAGCTATACAATGAAAAAAAATTGTTATATTATCATATAAGGCATTTCATACTTAAGTTTTGTAATCAGGGCAAGACTTTGAGCTTACCCTATATATCAAGAATCTATGTATTTCTAGTTTAGGATATTAATACTCGGGTGACCGAGCTTTCCTCGGTAGTCCCCCCCCCTCCCATTTGTAAAATCATGTTTTTTCGAAGAAAGTATTTAGTTACAAATTACATATTGATTATATATAAATATTCTTACCTCATCTCTTATCCATCTGCAACATCTCACAAAATGTTGAGGTACCAGTAGGTTATCATCCAATGGGAACAATGCAAGTGCCACAAAAATTTACGAAATGGCGCTATATGACATTATCAACATGAGAGCAGATAAAAAAAGGCTCTCACAGTTATAAAAAATATTTTTGTGTGTGTAAAATCACAATTTTCAGGAAAGATACCAATATAGATAAACTTAAAAAGCAAAACCTTATCTAAATACAAAATTTGATCAACATCGTTGGAGCCGTTTCCGAGATACATGAAATATTTATTATATATCAATATGCTCATTTAAAGTTATAAGATGATATAAATATGGCTGAGGAATATTAATCAGTGAATGCAAGTTATGGGTTATATTCTCTGACTGTGCTCTAAAGCAGCATATATTCAAAAACTGATAGACGAACATGCGCTTTCAAAAAGATTGCTCGTTGTAGTCGGAGGCATAACTACAATGCATACAATTACTGCAATGGAAACTCATTGTAGTCGGAGGTTCCTGGTTGTGAGGCATAACTATGGGCTACGTTCACCTGTAATTCTTTCAGGAAGGCAGACTACCCTATTCTCATAGACTTCACATTTTTACAAGAGTAAACTGACGATAAACTTTAAATTAATCCTAGTAAAATCGTGTTGGTTTGACGCAGAAATTCGAATAACGTTGCCAATTTTCTTTGGTCTGACTATTGTTAAAATTTACATCCTTTTTTCAAAAGACTCCGTGAACTTTCATAACTACGGAACAAATAAAACCAGATGGGAAATATAAGTTTATTCAAGTCAATACTTCTAGGAACAAGCATTTCCGAACTTATACCCTCTGCATCTAAATTTACTAACTGGAACACTTCAAGAGACGGAGCAAATAGCAGAAAATTTTCAATTGTTTGTGTTCCATTAACATTTCCCTTTCCTACCCATACAAACCCACAGAAATCCCTAATAATTCAAAGCTTATTAATCGCTCAGCTGGTTTAACTTCTCTAGTAGTAAATTTGAAGCCCTTTCTAAGGACTAATTTCCATCCAGTTTTCAATTGACTCAGCATTTACTGCCCCTAACAGCGATTACTGCAATGGATACTTCACTTATAGAATGTCATTCAACTTCAAAACTTCAGAATAGAGCTTCTCAGATTATGGGCTCAAATACGGTCTCTTAAATAGATTTTGCATTGGCGAAAAGAGGGGCAATGATACCTCAGTCAGATCTTTTAATCTTATTTAGCAAATATGAACTGAAAATTCCTATTGATTCGAAACATTTTATCAAAATTTGACGAATCCTGTATTTGATTGAACTCGCTTTATCGCTAATTATTATTGTAGCGTTAATTTTAATTTTTTCTAAACTTTTAAATAATCCGTTTCATGTTTTTAATGATAGAATTTTGCAATCCATATTTCATTCACATTCTGATACCCTGGAGTTTGGAAATCATGTATTCTTATCAGTTTTCAATATCCCTTCAGGTATGGGAAAGAGAAGTTGGTACTAATTCCCCTGATGGGAACAATAGTGGTGTGGGGTTGAATTACCTCCACAACAATGAAGGGTAGACGCATGGTACGCGCTGCATTCAGGTCCCCATCACATGCTAAGACATGTAGGGGGTGGCTCTCTTGTTTTTATCTGTTATCGATGAAAACACATTTTAATATTTTCAAAGTTTAATTTCTAATTCATAGACAAATTGTAAGCAAATTTTGATTCCACAAGTATGACGAAGTGTGAAGTATGGTAGTAGTGAATTAGGCAAAAAATGAATACAAGCTTCCATAATATATATGATAGCGAATTACAAATTGAAAACTGGCAGGTAATCAATAATTAAAGAGAAAATTCCACTTTTCAGAACACTAAAATAAATGTGTTTTAAAAAACTGCTTTTATTAAATTTATTTTGATTCTATATAAAACAGAATCATGAATAACGAAGACACAGCCACGAGACCACCATAGACCTTTTGAAGTTTTCGGATATATGACCATATGATTACAGTTGTTTCCATGAGATATTTTAGAATTTAAAAATTGGTATATCATTTTGAAAATAAGTTGTTCCTGCGATGGACAAAATTATTTTTTAAAAAATTATGATTGCAGGAAAATAATTTCGGGTTAATATTAGCTGTAGTGAAATTTAAAATTATTCGTATTGAATTCACAGTCGTCAAAACTGTTACCGATATTTCCATTAATGAAAGTCCTGTAAAGGCAGCTCATATATCATTACTCATTAATAATTAGGAAATATGGATACTACGCCGCTTGAAATAAATATGAGATTAAGATTTCCAAATGGAATAAGGTGTTTAGAGCATCAGATAAGTAAATAAGTATAGTTAGGTACTGTTTATACATCTTTCAAGGGGCCGCCCATCAATATACTTTTGAATAAAAAGACGTGTAATCGAAATTTTACTAAACAACGATTATTATAGATTTAATGTTTCTAATGCACATTTCTTTAAAATAAATAATTTTAAAGTTTCCTAAGATAGTACTTGTATTTTATTACATATTATTGAAAACAATAATTAAATTTTAGCTATTTATTATAAATAGTTGAAATTTATAATAAATAATAAATATAATAAATATCAATAAAATAGTAAATCAAATTTATAATAAAGATATACAATAAAGAAATGCTATAAAAACATCTCTTTATTGCATATATTGGATACGAATTAAACCCTTCTTGTTTTATACGATTTATGTGAATGTATTAATTGAATTTAATTTTTTTTAAATGAAAACTTAACTTAAAAAATCATTGACTGCCGTCTGTTATGTTGACTGTCTGTGAATATTAAATTCATTAGTAATCAAATTAAATTCATTAGGAATCAAAATAAATTCATTAGGAATCAAAATAAATTCATTAGGAATCAAAATAAATTCATTAGGAATCAAAATAAATTCATTAGGAATCGAAATAAATTCATTAGGAATCGAAATAAATTCATTAGGAATCGAAATAAATTCATTAGGAATCGAAATAAATTCATTAGGAATCGAATTAAATTCTTTAGGAATCAAAATAAATTCTTTAGGAATCAAAATAAATTCTTTAGGAATCAAAATAAATTCTTTAGGAATCAAAATAAATTCTTTAGGAATCAAATTAAATTCATTAGGAATCAAATTAAATTCATTAGGAATCAAAATAAACTCATTAGGGATCAAAATAAACTCATTAGGAATCAAAATAAATTCTTTAGGAATCAAAATAAACTCATTAGGGATCAAAATAAACTCATTAGGAATCAAAATAAATTCTTTAGGAATCAAAATAAATTCATTTAAAGCCATATTTACTTACTCACTATTACAATAGTTTTTCATAATGGAATGAAAATAGATAAGAAACGATAAACCATAGGACCAAGGGTTAAATATAGAAGGCATACACAAATAACCATCTTCCTCGCAATGTCAAGAAATTATCTTGAATAAAAATGATCCCTAGTTTTTCTCTAAATATGGAATATTGTACCTCTCTATACAAAATTGTTCACATTTAAAACTGTACGTTAAAGCTCTATAATTCACTTTTGGTTTGGAATAGAAGAATCAGAATCTACACAAAACAAGACTATTAGAATGTCTATAATATGCATACACTAATATCATTTCTCAATTGCATGAAAAAATGCGATGAAAAGCAAAATATTATGTTAAGAATACTTACTTTTTAGTAGGAAAACTAGATAAATATTCATCAAAATATCCACTTATTTAAAACAACAAGTTAAGTAAATAATAGTTAATCTTTGTACTAAACACAAAAATTTCCAAATTTTGTTGCCCGTTGCCATCACAAACAAAAAATGTCAAAGTTTACAACCAGTCGAAGATATCAACAGTCTCCCCTATGGATAAATATTAACAAAAAAAAATTTATTATCTTGAATTCCATCCTATGAAGTTTCTATCCATTTCAGTAACATGAATATAGGAAAGGTCCGTACGTGTGAAAAAGCAATATTTTACTCATCATCATATTTTCCTTCCCCGCAGACATCTTTCGCATATTTCATCCTTTAATTTTAATTGCATAGATTCGAACGATTAAAGTTCAATTGAATGAAAAACACTATATTTGTAATGCATACAGGCATAGACGAAAACTATTTAAAAATTCAAAATTATTATCTTCAATGAGCTCGAATCCAATTTTAATCAGGATCTGAATTTCAGAGTGGCATTACAGAATCCTCGGATCTTTACTTTCGGATGGTTCTCGGCAGCTTTCTCTTCATGCCGGTTTAACTGCCATAGCGTAGAAAAAATGAAAATTTAGATCTTAAAGTCATTCAAATGTAGAAATAACTGAATTCCGATTCAATTATTATTATAATTTCTTTTTCACGCAGTAAATGTGGTTAAAAATAGTAGTTTTTGGAGATTTTAACGCCTTCTCTAACTAGGATATGTCTTGTCTTTGGAAATGGAGGGTTGTATGTCCAATTATACTGAATATTTATCACGTATGTAAACCATTGTCATCGTAGAAACATTACATTGACGTGATAAGGGATCAGTGAAATTATTATTTTCTTTTATCCATACATCAAAATCCCAAAGTTCTTTATCCATCAAATAAATCAATTGGCAAAACCTTGCTTTTCAAATAGCATAATGCCGGATTTACACTCAGCCAGTTATAAGCTGGTAAGTAGACAGCGCATGCGTAGAAAGGCTGAAAAATGCTGTTCAGTCGGTGGAAAGTAATTGTCCCGACGAGACAACTACAAGCCGCTGTATTGTATTTTTTCTTACTGCGCATGCATTTGTAGAATTTGGCAGGTTTTTTGGGATAAAAAAAATTGATCACTTATCATAGATTAATTCCGATATTTTTTGCTTCTTGTTCTTTCTGATGCAAAATTGTGTTGTGTTCCCCCCCCATTTTTTTCCATAGTTTTCCAAATTTGGATATGTTATCCTTTATTTATTTTTATTTTACCATGTTTCTTTGTGTAAATATACATCATTTTAATACGAACGCAGTGAAAAAGAAAAATTCAGGGACGCCAAAAGGACAATTTATAGCCAAGCATGGAATGCTTGAATCTACCTTATGAAATTGTGGTAAACATAAATCAGTCCCTTTCTGCGCATGCGCTGCCTACTTGCCTTCTTATAACTGGCCGAGTGTAAACTCGGCATGAGTTTATATATTCAGCGCATTATTGGTAGGCGTTTCTTTTATTTAATAAACTGCCATTAAGTGTTTAACGCAGTTGTTTGGAATTTGCAATTCGTAATAGTAATTGAAATGTCAGAAAATATAGCAGAAAGTTATAGAAGCTTTGGTACAGTCGACTCCCCTTTAAATAGAATCTCTTCTATTCGTCTAAAAGTACCTGGTGAGCTAACATTGACCGATACTGTGTCTTCACAATTATTCGATTCTGACAGGCTAAAAGTTTTCGAAGCTACATTAGAATCATCCGACTCGTCATCGTCTAAAAATGAAATATCTCGAAATATTTCATCGGAACTTTCAAATTTGGCTGCAGATTTCTCTTGGTCGGTTGACAAACTTCATAAGACATGTTTGAGAAGAATTTCAGCGCCAGAAAAATCGGAGTTATGTCTAACGAAAGATTCTACCGAAACTACCAACAAGTTTCGAAAATTGCCTTTGAAAAGAATATCGGGACAATTGAAATCTAACTCTCGTATAACGAATTGCCCTAAGAGCTTTAATGATCGTTTCAGAACTTATGATCCATACTTGCAAAGACAAAGATCATCTGAAAATTATTCATTTGCTAACATGGAAGAACTAAAAATGCCTGGTAACACAAAGTTATTAAATATCTTGCCTGATGAAACAGCTAAACTGGAACTTCAGAATAGCTTCATTTCTGCACAAAAACGATATTATTTGAATCGGCAAGGTAAGATTTAAAAAAAAATTCTTTTATAGAACAATTTTCAGCATAAAGTTTCATGAGTCTATATGATTTAGTTTTGTCCTCAAGAAATGAACGTCATAAGGAATAAACAGCGGAAGGAAAAATACAGAAAAATTTTCATATATTGTCAATTACTTTTCATGGCAAATTTTCTGTTTTCTGGTATTTAGAAGTCCATTGAAATGATCTGTTGAATGTTAATTTTTTTTTTCCTGTTACTTGTCTATTTTTCTGCTCCACGAAGTAAAAACATTTAATGCAAAATCTTAAATTATTAGTTTAAACCAGATATTCCCATTCAAGTACAATGTAAAAGTTAGTTACAGATAAGTTATATTGAACTTAAATATATCCTACGGTGTAATTTCGAAATGGAACGACATTGAACTTGCTGCGTGCGATAAAGTAACTACGACATCTGAAAGTTTTTCAAAGAGATAGCAAGAAAAGCTTCTGCTGAAGTTTTTGAAAGGTTTGATAATAACATTCCTGCCCTGTTGGTTTTTCTAAAGGTCGGCTATTATCATTGATTTAAGTTGACTGGATAGCTATCTACAGCAGCCATTTATAAATAGTAAAGCTATTTGTCTTTCTATGTTGCAGGTAAATTATCTAAACTAGTAACATTTATTTGATACTCTTGTTATAAAGATAATTTTTCATAACTAGTCCTTTTTCTTATCTAAATCGAAAAAGTAATTATAACTGAAAGTTGCTTGTTTTCTGTGTATTTTTTATCCTTAGAGAATTTAAAGAATATTTATTGCTTGAAGATGTATGGTGATTTCAAAGCTAACCTATGTAAACACAATTTAATTAAATACAATGTTTGAATCTATTTCATTTATTACTATGGCAATAACGTAAACTGTGCGGCAGATAATGAATTTAATATAATGAAATTTATAAAGATTTATTGGATTAATGATCATGTACACTTTTCCAGAAACAGTTCGCTTTCTTTAAAAAATAGTCTCACGTTTATATAAGACATTGACATGCAATTAGTTGTAGAATTTCGGTTTATTTATCATAAAACTTTATTATCAAAACAAATTTATCTTTCCAGTAATTTAATTGATTTTAATAAGAGAAAATAAGCATAATGTAACAACTTCGATTGCTATAAATTCTAACGCTTTTCATCCTTTATAAAATTAATTGATTTTAATCTTAGGATTACTGAAACTTTTCTAAGCAGTTTTTAAATAAGTATTTTTTTTAAAGGTGGGATGTGTACTTTTGAAACAATTTGAAAGAATCTCAGATGTTGCGGATAAAACTAGTTTTAATTTCATTTAAAGAAATGCCCTCTAAAACTAAATCAAATTGAAATTCTAAATGCTAATTAGCGAAGTGTGGCTCTGAGAAAAAATTATTATTACCAATTTTTATTATGCAATAAAATGCCTCTAATTAAATATTTGTTGGCAACAATTTAGAAATGTAATAAATGTAAAAGATGACACCGAAGAAACTAATAGTAAATTCAAAACATTTTAAAATCATTGAAAAGTTTCAGACGAACCCTATTTTGGTTACCTGGAATAAAATCTCTTAATATTTATTTTCACAAACACTGTGGAAAGAGAGAACTGCCTTTAATTATGAGTGGCATTTTTGTTGCATGACATTAAATTATTTGTCTGATGTTACTATGTATTTACTCTCGGTTAGTTGCTTTTGATTATTTATGTAGTATTTAAACTCGCTTTATTAAGCAAAAAATCTTAAGAAATATATGTAGCTGGTAATTTATTGCTTGTATTAATTTCATGGTGTAATGTTTTGTCTAAATGTTTGTATTGGAGAATTAGTCTCGCATATGAGGTTGTGAAATTTATCACTATTAAATAATGCACTTTTTTTAAGTTGTGATTTTGCAAATTTATTTCACATTAGCAGAACTAGTATACATTAATATCCCTTTCTTTCAAAGTATACAAAGAATTTCAAATAATTTCTGTGTGTGATTATCACCTATCTAATAACCCTTTCATTACTCGCTTAACTATTGCAGAGATATTAATAGATAGTTTGCTTAGGTCAAATAGTAAATGGAAGTCAATGTATTAAATATGCTGTGCTCGGAAAGAAGCGATATTCTATTTTTCAGTATATGTAAATTCCTCAAAAACTGGATTAACAATTTTCTTTGAATGTTATACGAAGTTCCATAAAACATAACGTTTTAAATTAAACTATTTTAAATAATGTGCCAATATTCTGATTATTGTTAATAATTTGTTTTGTTGCAAAAAAAAAAAAAAAACTTTTCCCACTCTCATTACCTCACCTAAAAACTTTTATTAAACTTATTTTAATCTCTTCAAACCAATCGCATTTTTTTTTGTCTTAGGTTTTCAATGTTCTCCTCTTCGCCGTCTTTTATGTGAAAATTTTAATAGTTCATTTTCAAATACTATTTTTTTCACTCGCAGAAATTTAACCATCAGTTTCTAAAATAGCCAGCACTAGTGTACATCATATACAGCCCATGCGATGAGCTTTTGTTGCTTATGTAATCTGACAAGGCAAAATAATTTTATCAGATCTAATGACCGATACATGACAGTAAACTTCATCTTTATCTGAACAAAATCAAATGAATAATTGTTGTGAAATTTTGTCCCTGTCCGAATACCTTACAAAACGTACAAAGCTAGATGTATATAATTTTGTAAAAAGTTCTTATGGCATTTATTATAAATGTGTAGATTTATATCAAATTTTGAACGAAATCCATTCCATTGAAGTCTATCTGGCTGTCTTTATATAAATTAACACGATACCTACAAAACGAAGAGCTAGATGGATAAAACTAGGAATACAGATTTAACATCTGATATGTAAACATAAATCAAATTTGGAATGAAATACGTCAAAAAGTTGAACCACTTTTGATTTGTATATTCACAAGCCTGTAAAAACAAGAAGTCGAAAACGCAATGACTTAAATATATGATATTCGCTATGTCATTTCGTGACTACACTTGTCTAGTTCCGTACCAGACTTTCATTTCAAACAGTCAAAGGCGTTCAGAATACATATTTATACTACAGAATCAGTAAAAATTCTAGATTCATGTTAAATATCTATACTTCGTAATTATTGTTCTCCATTGTTATGTAGCTAATAGGACGCAAATACATTTGTTGTTGAGAATACGAGAAAACTTTGGGGCGACCCATCTGAATTAAAAGAGGCGCTACATTTAGTGCTAAAGATTTTTGGAATGTGAGCAGATTCATTTTAAAATGAAATTTTTACTTTATACCGAACAAAGTAGCTTGGAAATGGAGTATTGATCTCAAAAAAATATATTTTTCATAGATTTATTTAAACTGATCAATGTTTTTTGTGATTTATTTTAAATAACACACTGGATGGCAAGAGGAACGGTAGAAAGAGTTTCTAGTGACTTTCTCATGTATCCCCTTTCTATGTCATTTCGTGACTACACTTGTATAGTTCCGTACCAGACTTTCATTTCAAACAGTCAAAGGCGTTCAGAATACATATTTATACTACAGAATCAGTAAAAATTCTAGATTCATGTTAAATATCTATACTTCGTAATTATTCTCCATTGTGATGTAGCTAATAGGACGCAAATACATTTGTTGTTGAGAATACGAGAAAACTTTGGGGCGACCCATCTGAATTAAGAGGTGCTACATTTAGTGCTAAAGATTTTTGGAATGTGAGCAGATTCATTTTAAAATGAAATTTTTACTTTATACCGAACAAAGTAGCTTGGAAATGGAGTATTGATCTCAAAAAAATATATTTTTCATAGATTTATTTAAACTGATCAATGTTTTTTGTGATTTATTTTAAATAACACACTGGATGGCAAGAGGAACGGTAGAAAGAGTTTCTAGTGACTTTCTCATGTATCCCCTTTCTATGTCATTTCGTGACTACACTTGTATAGTTCCGTACCAGACTTTCATTTCAAACAGTCAAAGGCGTTCAGAATACATATTTATACTACAGAATCAGTAAAAATTCTAGATTCATGTTAAATATCTATACTTCGTAATTATTGTTCTCCATTGTGATGTAGCTAATAGGACGCAAATACATTTGTTGTTGAGAATACGAGAAAACTTTGGGGCGACCCATCTGAATTAAAAGAGGCTGAATTAAAAGAGGCGCTACATTTAGTGTCAAAGATTTTTGGAATCTGAGCAGATTAATTTTAAAATGAAATTTTTACTTTATACCGGACAAAGTAGCTTGGAAATGGAGTATTGATCTAAAAAAATATATTTTTAAGATTTATTTAAACTGATCAATGTTTTTTGTGATGGATTTTAAATAACACACTGGATGGCAAGAGGAACGGTAGAAAGAGTTTCTAGTGACTTTCTCGTGTATTCCCATATAAAGATATTACTTATATTACAGAAGACTCTCTCGTTCCATTTGGTGCAAAGAGGCTGACACCTCAAATGATTAGTGAGAGGTGCGACTTTGATTGTCTTCCATTTGGTTGCGTTTTTAAGTTAACTTATACGGATGGACAAACTGATAGGCTTCGCTTTGAAAGATTTTCATCAAAATGTGATACAGTCCAATAATTTGTATGAGAAGATTACATTGAATTGCCCGTATTCTGTTTATAGATATATTTGTGAATTCGCAGGGCAGACAGTTTGATAAATTATTTTTCCAGATTCAATCATGTGTTAAACGATGAGATTTATCAAAATCACGACCGTTAAGATTCATAAAAATCTAGAAGTCCATTTTTGATGATTACAGTATTTTCTCTTTTCACACTTTGATGCAATAAAGTAAAAAAATGTAATTCTTTGAAGCGACAAATTTACTGAGAAATTTCTAGAAATCTCCTCAACCAATCTTGAACCCTTTAAAGGGTCATTTTTTTCTAGTCGTATTATGTTAAAATATTTTTAGGCTTGAAATTTGAATAAGAAAAGGGATTCATTTAGCTTATGAGATAAATTTAATTTTATTAATTAATTAGTTTGGTTAATTAATAATTAACAAATCAAGACACGTCATTTTGTGTGAGATAAAGAACTGAAGCATCTAAGTTTGTCTTTCTCAAAAAATTTGTCAGAACTGATGCCAACCTACATAAATTCATACAAAGATTGATAAATTTGGTGGGAAGCATAATTCCCACGGCCCTAGAAAGGGTTAAACGAGCAAATTCTTGTATTAAAAATAAAAATTTAATTTGTGTATCTCGGAAAGGCTCTAATGATTTGGATCAAATTTAACAATTACGTAAGGTTTTGCTTTTTAACCTTTTATTTGCCGACGGTACTTTAAAGTAACGTTTAAATCCGGCTGACATCTTCGCAATATGACTATTTTTTCTAACAGCTTTTGAAAGAACACGAAGAACGTATTTCCAATAGAATGCAGTAGATGTCAAGTAAAAATAACATTAAAAATCTTTTACTTCTTTAATCAATTAAAAGTTTTTTTCTTCCTGGGTTTATTCTGTACCAAAACTTAACTAATGGTCCAAAAATAAATTTGAAAAATTGATGGTTAAGTTTATCTATATGGGTAGGTGTTTTTCCTTAAAAAAAAAAAAAACGCGATTTTACACACTTTTATTATAACTATTGACATGGTATACATGACTATATTGGCTATACATGACTTGCATAAAGTTATCAGAAATGGAGTAGTGGTTAGGGTTTCGGACTCTTGCAATTTTCTCGTATTCGATTTTCAATTCAATTCAATTTCGCTTATAACTTGAAACAAGCCATAGACTAGGATTTTATTTAGGATTAAAAAATTAACTGCCGAGAGAAGTATTCCATCATAAAATATCAATCGCAATTTTAGAATACAGATAAAAATTTTGGTAAAATATCTGAGAAAAACGCGATTGTTATTTTTGTAAAAGCTGATTATGTGTTACGACTAGTTTCCCTGTTTTTTTAAAAATATTTTTATAAGAAACTAGCTGGTAACCGGCGCATTGCTGCCGCAGAAGAAATAATTTTGGAAATGTTTGAAATTAGATATAGCTATCTTGTTTAATTAGGAATGATAGAAAGAATATTTATTTTCTTGTCGACAATGAATACATTCATTGAAATTGAATGATATATAAAGGAGAAGTATAAATAATGTTTTATTCTATTTTTCAATTCCTACTATTAGTTCACACTCTCCCTGTATATATCTTGTTCAAATTTTCAATCGTTAATAAAATACTTTTTATTCATCCACTCAAGTTCAAATACATTTTTTAAAACTTGTAGTGGATGACACGATGTTAATACAGTTTATTCAAATATTAATTCATTAATTATTAAATTTAATTTTTAATACTTCAAATAAAATTTTAGCAGTTTGTAATGAAAATTGAAATCAACAGGCAGTAGCTCAATCGGTAAAATGTAAGGATTTCAGTATTTTTCACGTGAAGGTTGAAGAATTTGAGTTCAATTCTTGCGAAAATAGGAATTGACTTTAAAATTTTTTTATATTAACCCTTTAAAGGGCCATTTTTTTCTAGTCATTATGTTAAAATATTTTTAGGCTTGAAATTAGAATAAGTAAAGGAATTCATTTAGCTTATTAGATAAATTTAATTTGATTAATTAATTTATTTGGTTAATTAATAATTAACAAATCAAGATGCATCAGTTTGTGTAAGATAAAGAACTGAAGCATCTAAGTTTCTGTCTTTCTAAAAAAATGTGTCAGAACTTATGCCAACCTACATAATTTCATACAAAGATTGATAAATTTGGTGGGAAGCATACTTCCCACGGCCCTAGAAAGGATTGTTTTTATTTCCGATATAATAAATGTTCTATACTTATAATCTTCGCGCAAGTGCAATAAGTTGTCAAAGTATTATATCAATCGTATGAACAGCACGACAACGTATAAAATACGAAAAAACAAAAATTCATTTTTATATATCAGATAACATTTTAAGGAAAATTCTTGAGAAATGTCCATATATCGAAATGACGCCGCCTCCTTCGGCTATTTCTATTCGACTTCTCGAAGCCATTGTGTTTGCTTACATCCCTGCTCCATTGGACTTCAACCAATGATCCCCTGAACAGTATCGCCCAACTGATGAACACTGATGATAATGAAAAGCGGGATTGGAAGGGAGGAGGAGATAGTATTGAGATCACCTATTTAACATTCCCGTTTCGAGCTAATGGGAAGTAATTAACGGCTGGAGGACTGTGGGTAAGGGGTGAGGATCTCAAAACACGGTACAAAGATTGATGGCGTTAATTATCGTTAATCGATCCCTTCTCTCTCCTGTTTGAAATTTTAGTTTGGGGTTAAAATTTACCCCGGGATTCCAAATTTCTTCAGGGTTCTGTCATAATTCATGCGATGCACAACACCCCGGCCTAAATAGTTTCGAAGTTTTAAGGGAAAGAATGCGTTAGTTGAGAGACGCTGGTGTCTCGGAGATTGAATATTTGGCGGGATTAGACGTTTTTGCCGCCAACAAAGATATGGGGTAATTTTCTGGTAATTGTTGTAGGAACCAAAGTGTGATTGGAATGAAATGAACCAGTTAACTGTTTTGACGAGTATACTCGTCATGGGGAAAGTATAACATTTTGCGTTATGAAGAATTTATTCGTCAGGAGTAATAAGTAGTGACTATTTGCAGTTTGAATTGCAATTTTAGTAAAAACTCCAACATAATCGTAAATTTCAAGATGTTTGAAATATTTTGAGACCAAGTCGAAATCAAAGGAACAAATAAGATTATTACGCGTTATACCATGCTTTGCTCAATACCATTTTCTAACACCAAATTAAAATAATTTTTTTTGTTTCTTTTCGTTTATATGTAAGAAATGCATGTTAGTTTAAATAAATAAATAAATGCCATTATTGAAATAAAAAAAATATAAACTATTTCATTACAACATAATTTTATATTACATATACTCTGTGTTTGACGAGTATACTCGTAATCGTTAAATTTTTGAGACACAATTTAGATACGCATTTTCCGAAGGGGTCGAAACAGTTAACCGTTAAATGTTTATTAGAATTGGTTTTGGTTTAACCCTTTCTAGGGCAGTGGGAAGTATGCTTCCCACCAAATTTATCAATCTTTGTATGAATTTATGTAGGTTGGCAGAAGTTCTGACAAATTTTTTAGAAAGACAGAAACTTAGATGCTTCAGTTCTTTATCTCACACAAAATGACGCGTCTTAATTTGTTACTTAATTATTAATTAACCAAATTAATCAAATTAAATTTATCTAATAAACAAAATGAATCCCTTTTCTTATTCTAATTTCAAGCCTAAAAATTTTTTAACATAATATGACTAGAAAAAAAGGGTCTTTTAAAGGTTAAATATGTAATAGGGCTGATATGAATATACAGAAATTGAATCTAACCTGTTTTTAACCTTTGAATCAATTTTTTTGACAAAAAAAAAATGTGTTTTGAATGGCCGCATAAAATTTTGATAAAATATTTTTAAATTTTTGAATAATTTTTTTCGGGAAATTAAAAAATGTGTCAAATGGCCACATTATGAATGAAGCAATACCCCAATGACATGCTTCCCCCTTAAAGCAATTCCACAATAAAAATAAAAGTCCCTTTTTACCGATATATTTTTTACAATGCAAAAAGTTATTTTAATAGTATTTTTAATGCTAGAACAATTCATACAACAACCATCTTGGTATTTTTCCAAGTTTCCAGTTTAAATCTAATTCTAGTACCGCTATTGCTGTATATAGGTCTTTTCTTCAAACGTTTATCGAAAAATATTTTAAAAAGCATTTCCAAACACTCAGTATAGTCCTTTAGAACAATCATGTGAAGCTTATAAATGGAAATAAAAACATGTGACTAAATGGCTACACGATACAAAATTCAAGATTAAATTCAATTATTAATATTTTTATCATAAAAATTCTGTCAATTCGATGCGAAAATTATAGAATAGTTTAAGGAAAAGGATAAATACCGCAAAGAAAATTATGAATAATTTGTATAATTTATTTCATGAGTATTCGATTATTTCAATTAAAAAGGATTGATGGCGGCTTTTTGTACATTTTATTGCTACAGCAGTTTAGTTACTTTAAAGCTACGGTACTGAAAATTATTAAAGTAAACAAAATTTTCATTGCATCAAAAAAAACTGTTTTATTGTTCGGTATCTTTGATTCATTTTTGATGGATAAGCTTCTGATCCGCGTCAGGATAAAAATTGATTATTTTTACGATCCATATTTTTGATATACTGAATTAATGAAGTTATTTCGACAAAATAGGTTAGATCGACTTATTACACATTTAAAAAAAAAGATTCTTTCGACTATTTGAAATAATGCAATGCCACTTGGATAAGTTTAAGAAGGCAACTAATTTATTTTTCCTTTCAGCTGCTAACAAAAAAAAAATCAAAAAGTATCACAGAAAAATAAGAATAGAGTTTTTATTCCAAAATAAAAGTTGTAAATGAATTTAAATACCATATGTTTTTATAACTAATAGTTGTATTGACTTAACCTGGAAAAAATTAGGAATTTTTATAGATATTGTGATATGGCTGCGAGTGTGGAACTGTTTTCAGAAAGGATATTTTAAATATGAAATTTAACATCTCGAAAAACATTTTCTGTAAACAACAGCAATTAACGATGGTAAAACAAATATATTACTGTCATTTTTTTCAGTCAAATTTTTATTGACACTGTTCAGCTCGGTTATTAAAAATGAGGGTTCTATTACAAATTAATATTTTTTGTTTATAAATCATAACTGTTCAGTCTTTAACAAGTTGACTACCGTGTCACTCGCATTCGCTAGACAGTAAAAGTTCTCAGTCAATGTACAATTTGATACGAGTAGTAGAAACCTTTGTTTAGTTTATATCTCCTTCTTTTAACAAGTTCCCCAGCATGTGAATCACCTGTGATTCATACGTGCTATCTAATTAGATATTAAATAGGTTTATATATAATATAAAGAAAGCTAATAAATAGGCATCTTAATAGATAGTGGTATGGTATATATCATGGCAGCGAATATGCTAAAAATTCCTTACTTGATATTAAAATATATAAAAGATTAAGCGATAGAATTGATATGCATTTTTTAAAATTTTAATTTTTAAAATGGGCGAGATTAAAAATGATTTGGAAGCAGCAATATTTAAAGTATCATGATCAAATAAATTATTCATGGTGGCATTTGACTTCAGAAACTGCAGAGAAAATTTAATCAAAGGATGTATAATTCCTTCGGGGTTTTTTTCCTAGCGATAAATTTCCGGATAAAAGATTTGATATCATAATGGAATTCAAAAATATTAATTAAATTATGAATTTTTTATATTGGTTTTAAATTAAAATTATTTATACATTTCTTAACTTTATTCGGTACATTCACAATAGAAAATATGAACACATTTTATATTAAAACTCCTACGAGAATCTTCCTTTTAAAAATGCAATTTAGTATTTTTATGAATTTTGAGCCTATTTTAATTCATTTTCGGAGATGCTTGAGGCACTTTAAAGACACTATGAATTTTAGGACACAAGTAGCAGCAACTAATGTAATCTTTTTATTAGGACGTAAAATCCACAAATCATTTCAGAATATCTAATTTGGGTTTATGCGATGAATCGAAAAAGCTTGAATAGTTTTAAAATGTTAATCGGTTTTTGAAACAGTGTAGAAATGAAAAATCTTTGTAAGGAAACATTTTTTTAATCGATATTCTTAATAAATATAAAAATCGACACCTTGAGGCAAAATTTCTTGAAGTTCAAATACCCGAATATTTCAAATGTCAGCTTATCAAAAATTGAAAGCACTCAAATTGTTTTGTGAATTCATTTCCGTATTTGGAAGTATTTATTCTCAGAAGCAGTTTCCTTGAAAAATCAGAATCGCTACTACTCAGTTTGATCAACTAGAACGTCCGTCTGTCCGTATCTGTTTATGACAAATATAACACAAAAATGCTTTGAGCTAGACGGATGAAATTTGGTATACTGTCTTAACACCAAATTTGTAGGTTTCTGTCAAATTTTGGGCAAGATTTGTTCACAGAAAGTCTATCTGGTTGTCTGTTCGAATATAAATTAACACTTAAACGAAGAGGGCTAGATGGATAAAATTCGGTATACCGATTTAGCATCTATATTATAGACGCCTATCTAATTTTGGGACAAATTCAAAAAGGGGTTGAATGTCTGTTTATCTGTATTTTATGAAACATGTCAACGCGATAATTCAAAACTCAATTACTTAAATACATTAAATTTGGAATGTCATTTTTTTTTTACTGTAGTTTTGTGTCAAATTTTTGTTTTAATCTGTTAGAAAAAATAAGTCTAAAACACAAATTCCCCTTTATTGGAGAGTATATGGGAAAGTTTTAAGAAGACCATTCCAGTTGGTTATTTTCTCATTTATGAAATATACAAAGAGAAAGATTTTTGACACATTAAGCGCCATGTCAATCGCCGATGACTGACAATGAGCTTTCCGTTCGAATCTCGTTAGTCACTGGTTACTGACTTCATACTTTTTGTTCAAAAAATACGTCTAAAACCCAAATTCCCCTTTAATAGAGAGTATGTGGGGAAATTTTGGGGAGACCACTCCAGTTGGTTATTTTCTCATTTACGAAATATGCAAAGAGAAAGATTTTTGACACGTTAAGCGCCATGTCAATCGCCGATGACTGACAATGAGCTTTCCGTTTAAAATATTATATCTTAGACAGTGAGCTTTCCGTTCGAATCTCGTTAGTCACTGATTACTGACTTCATACTTTTTGTTCAGGTGACATAAGTCTCTGTTGACTTAGAATATAGTTTCCGACTCGTTAATATACATTTAAAATATTATATCTTAATAAATTTTAATCTGGAGATCACAAAATAATGCACTTAAATACATGCATTTTATCGCAACTTTGCATAGATTTCTGGTTGTCAGCATATTAAAGGAATGATATATCTTGTGCTAGATTGAAAGGACATCAAAATAGGCGTTTAACCCTATGCACTCGAGAGGTGACTCATGGTCACCATTCAAGACGGCGCATCATTTTGACGTTTTATTTATTTTTCAATTTTCATTGTTTAAAAATACCTACAGAATAGTAAAAAGATGTAAATTAATTTTTCGGGAAAATTGAAGCAATTATATATATATATTTATTTTTCGGAACAATAAACACGCCC
Organism: Argiope bruennichi; assembly: GCF_947563725.1. NCBI lineage: Eukaryota > Metazoa > Arthropoda > Arachnida > Araneae > Araneidae > Argiope > Argiope bruennichi. The sequence goes on from NC_079162.1 coordinate 88,456,072, forward strand.
TTGTATTAGGTGAATAATTTTGCATCGAATTAATTTTCTGAGTGCAAAGGGTTAACATATTAAACCTCTCCACAAACGAATTTATTTAACTTCCTAATTATATGACACATAACGCGTTCGCTGCCATGACTCACACCTGATATTCGGGTCGTCTATCTAATTAGATGACCCCCTTCTTTGCTATCTCTTAACTGTAGTAGAGAAGGGGTCATATAATAAGATAGATAGTTTGGTGCAATTACATACTGTAACGCACTGTAATCCGGCAGTCAAAGTGTTAATTGGGATATTTTTTGTTAATTGTTAATTGGGATATTTGTTATTCCCATCCCTATAACATAAAGGACATTTGAATACTGAGGCTTTATAAAGTGATTTTTACATTTTAAATGATGTAATACTTTCACTTAATTTGAGATTTAAATACTAAATATCCAATAATTCGATGTAAGTGTTAGGCATATAATATAGCACAAGAGATTAATTGTTAAAAATTTCTACATCCAGATTTAGAAGAATATACATGTTTTATATCTCCATGAGTCCGTGCTATTAATTAATTTTTCTATTAATTTTGTGCCCTTTTTTTGATAATTATAAGTAATAACTATATTACATAAGTCGCTGCTGCCTTAGAATATGATTTCCATCCAGGCTGCTTTACTCATTGTTCGCTGCTGATATACATTGAAAAAAATATATCTTAATAAATTTTAATCTGGAAATCATAAAATAATACATTTAAATGCATGTATTTTATTGCAACTTTACATACATCTCTGGTTATCTGCATATCAAAGAAATCGGATATTGCGGACTAGAGTGAATGGACACTAGAATAGGCGTTTAATTATTAACCTCTTCACCTACGAATTTATTTAACCTCCTAATTATATGGCATATCCTATTTGGAATGTCATTCCCATTCCTATAACACAAAGTTTTTTACAAAGTGATTTTCCCATTTTAAATGGTGTAATGCTCTGACTTAACCAGTTAACTATTTTGACCTCTTCAAAAAATGCGTATCTAAATTGTCATAAACATATACAGACAGATAGATGTATAATTAAAAATATAATAGTTAAACAATTATTATATAAATATAATAGTCATTGAATAAACTGGTCATAACGCAAAATGGTGTACTTTTTGCATGCCGAGTATACTCGTCAAAAATAGTTAACTGGTTAAATTACGATTTAACCCTTTTTAAAGGGCTATTTTTTTCTAGTCATTATATATTAAAATATTTTTAGGATTGTGATTGGCTTAAGAAAAGTGACTCATTTAGCTTATTAGATAAATTTCTTTAGATTCATTAATTAATTTGGTTAATTAATAATTAAGTGACAAATCAAGATACACCCTTTTGTACGCGATAAGGAAATGAAGCATCTAAGTTTCCGTCTGATTGAAAAATTTGTCAGAACTTACGCAAAACTATATAATTCCATAGAAAGATTGATGAATTTTGGTGGGAAGCATACTTTCCATGGCCCTAGAAAGGGTTAAATACTAAAAATTCAATAATTCGATGCATTTTTCGGGCATGTCATTACAGCGCAAGAGGTTAATTGTTTAAAAATTCTATATCCAGATTTAGAACAATAACCATGCTTTAGATCTCCATGAGTCAGCTCTATTAATAAAGTTTTTTTTCTGTTAATTTTGTGTCCTTTTTAATAATTATAATTAATATATTAAAAATTTATGCCCTCTCGTTTTTTTTTTTTCGGATAGAGATAAAATAAACAAGATAAGTCTATGTATAATTCTTGTTGCTACAGTCATTAACCTTCGAAAGTAGGAAGTCTGGATAAAGAGTTCTTCAACAAGAATCTGTTTCCTTCCGAACTTCAGCTAATCCAAGCCTTATTCTTTGAATCCAACATGCGAAACACAGTTTCGGGCAGATAACTGAAAGCGATCTTCCAGCCTTTCCTGCGGGGGCGTGGGAAAGGTTTGACCAAAAGAATCACGAATCGTTCTGCTTTCTTCTGGAAATGACCTTGTTTTTCGTCACAATCGCTATTTAGGTTAAGAATGATCTTCAATTTTCGCAGATATTTAAACAGTAATTATTTATACAAATGACAGTAATGTTACAGAGTGCCATTGTGAGTCTCGGCTGAAATGTGTGTGCGCGCGATGTGGAAAAGCTTTGTGTGCGTGTGTGAGTTATTACTTTCTTCGTCACGAATGTAGGTAGCGATGGCAAGGTATATGGATATTTTGTTGCTGACAGTCTCTAATTTGTCATCAGTTTTTAGAAAGATAAAAGGCGCTTCGCATGCATCACGAAACAGTTTCTTACACGGAAGTGGATGATTAATATGGTGGTAAATAATGATTATCTTTCTAATAATTTTTCTTTATTTTATAATATAAAAAAATCTCAATTTTTCAACAGTTTTTCTTTTTTTACTTTCTTGCATACTTTGTATAGAGATAGTATAGTGATCGTTAGAACATTCGAACTCGATATTTTGACGAATCCTCACGTTTTAGACCGCCTTGAATTCGAAAAACACATTTTTGGAAAATGTTCATCTGTTTCTCTGTCTGTGACAAAGATAACTCAAAACCACTTTAATCTAGACGGTTTGATCTAGAAAATTGATAGATTTTTACACCAAATTTGCCGATTTCTATGAAATATTGAATAAAATCTATTCAGACTAAGTCCGTCTGTCCGCTGTTCGAACACGTTAACTACAAAACAAAGAAAGCTAGATAGATAAAATTCGGTACACATATTTGACATCTATTGTGTAGACACCTGCCAAACTTTGAGTCAAATCCAACTATGGGTTGACTGTCTGTCGGTCTGTATTTTCAGAAACATGTAAACGCGATAGCTCAAAACCGCAATAACTTAAATGTATCAAATTTGATATGAGATTTGGCGACTACAAGTGTAGTTTTGTATAAAATTTTTGTTTGAATCGGTTGGGTAAAACGTGTGTGAAACACAGATTTGTTTTTCGGATACTATTAACCGTATGCAAGAGATGAATTGCCAAATAACTCGCCAAGGATGACCCGATAGATCCAGTAAAAATGATGAATTCGCGCCAAAGCTTAATATTTCGTGACTACTGTACGCCAATGTCATTCATGTAAGATGTTCTCTGGAATTACAAGTTTATTAGAGAGTATACGAGAAAGTTTGGGAGAGACCACTCCAGCTGTTCCCTCCCCCCCCCCATTTTTTAAGCAATAACAGCACATAATTCGAAAATTAAAATTTTCGAAATAACAAAATTTTAATTCATATTTTCAAAACTAGTGATTATGAATTAATGATTGCTAAATTTTTAAAAAAAAGCAACAAAGAAAGCAAATTCGCTTATGCGAACAAGTCTTAAAAAATTAAAACATTAATTACTGGAAACGATGTTATCTAGATTCTACGCTATATAAATCTATATTCAAAATCTAATAAAAAAAAAAAAAAAATGTCACTAGGGATAATCAATAAACCGACCACAATCGCAATACATGTGCTCATCTTCTTGCGTCGGAAAAACGTACAAATTTCTTCTGAATTATTTCATAATCCTATGGGGTGCATTTTTATATATAAACCACCTAACCATCGTAACCGATGGGCAGCGATGGTAAGGTCTCGGTTTCAGAATCGGAGGGTTTCAAGTTCGTGACCCGATTCCACTGAAGAACCGTCGTGTAAGCAGATCTGATGCACGTTAAATCCGTCCGGGCCAAACGTCCTCCCGGTGGTGTGGTGTGGAGAGGGGGGTGCCAGCTCAGGTGTAGTCCTCGTCATCTGACCGCTGTACAAAATTACGAGGTCCTTCCCAAAATAGCCCTAGTGTTGATTTAAAACGGGACGTTAATATAACTAAACTAAACAGTAGATCACGATTGCTAATTTGACATAGAACATGTAATAGTGATGTTTTGATGTATGTTAACAATAATACATATTATAAAATACGCTGATTTGTACGAACGTGTTTCATATACATTAGTAATCTCATATATTAGTAGATCCTTAATTTAATTGATTGATTTAGGGCGGATGGATGTCCGTAAAATTCATAATACTACGAATATAAATAAAATAAAAATAAAATCTACGAAAATATTTAAAATATGATACAATATGACTAATGTACATGTAAAATATTTAAACATGCATACCAAATTATTAACCAAAAAATTCCTTGCAACTCTAAGCAGAATTGAGCACATTTTAAGTCAAAAAGTTTGAAATTGCTTTCAAATACACACTCCCCATCCCCCCCCCCTTCTGTTTCGCTTGTTTTCTCATGTCGAGTTTTCTAGTGTTCCCCGCAGTTGATTAACGGTCCAAACTTAAAATTTAAAAAGCATTTTTATCAAAACGTTGAGAAAAATATTTTTTAAATCAAAAATATTGATATCAAAAGAAAAAAATCTCCAAGTATGATCCGCTGATAGAAGTTCCTCTAAATGGGATTTTAATTCTTTTCATCATATATTTCTTTTTTAAAGGATTGTATTTTGCAACTAATGCTTTTACGGTTTAGTTTTAATCTCCATATTTTTAATTAAAACACACTAAAAACGAATACTTAATTTTTTTATTTTTATAATTTTTTCTCCATACATTTATATATCTCGTAAGTCATTTTTAAGAATGTTATGAGATTCAATTCAATTTAATTTTTCTTGGATTCACTTTTTAATGACACCTAATATATGAGCTCAAAATTTAATCAAAATTAATCGATCAACTAGTAATAAAATCATGAAGATACTAAAATATTTTATTATTATCGGGAACACACAACTACACAATATTTAAAAAAAATTAAGTATTTCGAGCAGTGAGTGAAAAATCAGTTACAAAATTCTATCTTTATGAACGTGAAACAAATAAAAGTTTGTAATAATAATTTCGGTAATTTTCTATAAAACCCAATTATCACATCAGTAAATATTTTACCAGCAAGAGTTTTTCATGATATTTCTAAATGTTGACTATTCATTCAAACTGTACCTTTGTATTTATCAAAATAGAATCCGACCACAAAAAATTGATCGAAACTTGCCATTAAATGCATCTTAAACTGATTGTCTATTCCATAAGAGGCAAATGCAACGTTATGTTTAATTAAATGTCTATGTTTAGTTATTAATCAACAGTAAATAAAGTACTAATTATAGTCTCGAAATACATTTTCCAATAATGTACATAAAGTATTAAAAATGCCCTTACTAATATTCAGAGAAAATTAGTTTTTAGTTTAATCATTAAAATTTCCACAGCCATCAAATTAAGAGCATTTTGATAAACTTTTTCATTCCAAAAACGCAAAAATCTTAAAATAATTGAAACTATTCTTATAGTATATTTATTCGATTACTCACTCTTTAACTGAAATAATTAATTCTGTTCATTTAATACCTTCTCTGAAAAATCAAATTATAGCAAGGAAACAGTATACCGACCATTTCATGATACAGATTATTTTACTGCACTTGCACTTTGTCATTTTTATCTAAGGAAATCTAATTAAAATTAAATCGTTTTTGATTTATCTGGCGACGACATTTTTATTTTCCATCGTCCCACGCTCTGACGCCATTAAATAAATGATTTAGGTGCTTGTATAAATGTATCGACTCTTTTGTCGTAATTTCATTAAAACTCCAACATCTTAATCAACGCACCAAATTTATTAAAAAAATAGAGCTCTGAGAAATATTATCTTAATACAAAAGATTTCTAGCTTTGAAAAACAGAAGTATTCATCGCGTGTTGTTATGGCAACAGGGCTCGCAGTAAAAATACGAATGTCTTCATTAATTTTGTCGGAGCGAATAATTAGCATCGCTTGGCTAATTTTCAACGGTATTTAATCTTCAGTGCAAGCGCAAAATTAGACAACTACGCTATAATTAAAGGATGTGTTATGGAACAATACAGTAACATAACTCTACAAATGTTCTACTTTAATTTCTTGAAGTAATAACCCTCTTTTCGGTTATGGATCTGTTAATTAATTAAGTAAATTTGAGGGGGCGCGGGTAGGAGTTTATCAGTGTGTTACTTTTCTGAAAATGGGGAAGTTCTAACTCTATTTCAATAAAAATTGAGAACAAGGCTGACAGTGTATTTTTTTAATAGGATTTAAACATTCACTTTGGTTTTTAAATTCTTAAAAGTAAAAGTTAGGTGTTGATTAAAGAACGCAGTTTTTATTAGAATAGAATTCCGTTAGATATCGATTTCCAAGAAAAGTTCATCCATATTTTCCTTTTTATTTTTGTTTTCTGACTAATAAAACCAAAGAGAATGGTCTTCCCGAAACTTTCTCGCATACCCTCTAATAAAGGTCCTCCTCCTCCTCTAATTATCCCCCTCCCCCCTCATAAAGTTGCTCGCTTTGGACAAGACCATGAATACCAAAAGATTTTTAGATATTTTATTTCAGATTTTTCAGAGCTCATATTTTTATTTCTACACATGAGAGTTATGTGTTTCATTGTAAAAGAAATACGGTGATTGCGTATTACTAATTGCATGCAATTGGCGAGCAATAGTTGCGAAATATTGATCTGTAGTATGAATCGAATATTTTTACTGAGTCTGGAGACCTTTGGGGATTAATTTCTGATATTCACTTAATACACAACTTCCAGAAAATCGAATATGCATTCAAATCTTTTTTCCGACCAGTTGAAGCCAAAATTTGACATAGAACTACAATTGTAGTCTCAAGATCATATACCAAATTTCATTTACTTAAGTAGTCGCATTTTTCAGTTATTGCATTCACGTGCATATGAAAGTATAGTCCAACAGACAGTCAGCACTTTGATAAATGTGGTTTAAATTTAGGGGCTTTCAGTTAATTTTGGGTGCTATACCTGTGTACCAAATTTTACCTATCTAGCTCCTTACGTTTTGCAGTTATCGTGTTCACTTGTATTTGGACAGGCCGGATATACAGCCTTTCTCTGAAGGGATATCGTTCAAAATGTGATAGAAATCTATTAATGTTTTTAAGTCCATATATTAAATTTCATCCATTTAGTTCAAAAGGTTTTTTAAGTTATATTCATAGGAGGATTCAATTACAAAAATATGATTTTCGAACTCGGAGAGGGGGGGGGGGGGGGAGTCTGAAACGTAACGATACGTCAAAATCTCAAGGTCAAATTTTTTGATGATTACAGTAGTTTCTCTTTGAATACTTCATATATGAGAAATTAAAAACGTGTTTGATTAAATGAATTTGCTTTCCGTAATGAACCGATCGCATATAAACTTGAGAATGAAAAACCGGAACCGGATTATTAATTAGGGAAAACAGGCTATTGTCTAGGTACTTTAGGGATCTTCGAAACTCCGAAATATTTTTAGGATATCTTCCGAGTCATTTCCTTTTGCATTTTCTTATAAATATTTTTTTTATAAATTCGTAATAAAGTATTTTTTTTAAATATAATGATAATAATTCCGTATTTATAGAAGTCATGCAATCGAACTTATTCAAACTGAAATCAGGTAGTGTTTAAACTTTACATCATTATTCTAGTAATTATTTGCATGTTTTATGTTTTGTAATTCTTAAAAAAAATTATGGTGCTTTAGAATTTGAAAACAAATGCCCGATTTTGTATTTAAATATTTAGATTGCGTTAAAAAAGCTTTTACTATTTTGCTTAAAATTACTTTTGAAGTTTAATAGCGCATTTTTTTGTACACGATATGCAGAAACAAACTCTTTTTTTAAAAAATGATCTCCAATTAAATATTTTGCTCTATCAGATGGTCAAAATTTGCTATTTATAGCTACTTATATAAAGATTAAAATCGATAAAAAGATATATAATTTTAAAGTTGGGAGAGATACGCCACCCCGAAATTTATATTACCAAAAATATTCTAGAAGGCTTAAACCAGCCCTGGAAAAAACTAATTAAATTTGTTATCAGTACTTAGAAAATATATTGAATATAAAATGATTTACAATATATATCAGAAATAAATTCCCGTGTTTTTACATTTCTCATAAATTATTTTGAGCTTAATTTGAAAACTACTATTACAAGCTGTTATTTGCTATTATAAATAACATCGAAAAGAGAAAAACTAAAAATACAAGCAGCTTAGCTTAAAAGTTAGCTAGACCAATGAAGTAATGCAAATAAATTCCTTTAATACATATTTTCAAGAGAGTTTAGAAGATAATAAGTTTAAGATAATAAATAATAAGTTTAGAAGATAAAAATACAAATAAATGTGACTATTATATTATTTAAATTCATATTCTGCAACCTCTAGTTTCTTAACAAACTTAAAAATAGCATAAAAAACTAAAATAATAATTTCAGTTAGTTGAAAACTACACCTGTTGATTGATAAAAAAAAAAAAAAAAAAAATATGGAAATCAACAAATTCTCATATAACTGAATCTAAGCAAATAATAAAAATCAGCAGCGTAAGTTGGACTGTTTTTATGCGCTGTTTCAATAAAGTTCTCAGTTATGAAATGTTCTTTTATTTTTATTCCTTTCTATACTCATAGAAAGCCGGCGTCCTGGCCTAGGGGTAGCGCGTCTTCCCCGGGATCTAGGCGTTCCGGGTTCGAGTTCTGGTTCGGCATTGTTGTTCTCTTCCTTGTGTTCTCTCTGTGAGGTGCGTGAATGAGCCCCCCTGTAAAAAGGGGTTGTGCAAGCGAGTGTGTGTGTGCTGTCTTCATTTGAGATAGAAGTCAGACTTCTGTCCTCAGAAGCTACTGCGCAAAGTTTGGCTTAAAATAGTCGCACGACAACAACAACAACAACAAAAAAACTTAAAGAAAAAATTACCAAGGCAATAATAATTTTTTTTAAACTACTGTTACCTTTTCTAACTGGTAGATCATTCGAATCAAAAATTCATTGATGGCTAAATAAATTGTCGAAAAAAAAATGTTATTTTTATAAGACCTTCCAATATATTTATATAATGATTTTAGAAAAAAATTGCAGATTTCCACATCACAGAGGCCAATCTAATTCAGTTGTATAATTCTCAACTTTAAATATGAGTAGGCGGGTGAAAAGGAAGGTAACATAAGCTCTCACGGATACCTGCTTGCTATTTGAGTTGAATTGCATTTCTGAATAGAATAGATGATTACAGCATTCAAACGCAATCGCTAGATGGAGCTAGATGTGCCGTAGCGTTAAGTGAAACAATTTTTTCCATAGGATTCCATGTAAAATAAGACAATGCGTTTCAATCTCCGAAAAAACATTCAAAAAAAATTTTAAAATAATGTAATATATTATTTATAATGCCAGCTTTTGTTTACAAGAAAATTGTCTAAAGACATTTGACTTTGGTTACTCTTTTAAAATAAAATGTAAACGAAAATGAGACACAACATTATCGTTCAATTAATTTGTAACGTGCATAACTACTGCCTTATCAGAATGATTTATCTCAACATACGATAAAAAAATTTCCCATACTTTCAGCATCTCCTTTACCTGTTTAGAAGGCTCTGCTGCGTCTCTTGACCAAATTTTCTCCGTAGCTTTTTGAGGTGACAAAGAACGCATTTCCATACGCTTTTTCGGTATTTCTGGGTAATTCTTCTACAGCTCATTGAAGTCGTTTGCAATCCTCTCCTCGGAGCTCGTTGCTCAAACCCTCGGAGTTGCGTTCGACAGCGTTATCCGGCCAAAACTTCCATGTTGATATAAGGATTCTCTTCAAATAGGCGTTCAACACAGACTGATACAAGCCAATCCAGCATGTGAGGTTACAATGTCCTCTCGCCACTCCTTCTGCTAAATATCGCTCGTTAAGGGCCTCTTTTAAGGCCGGGATAGCCTGGTTGGATAGATCGTCGGATTCGCGTCCCTTAGGTTGCGAGTTCGAACCCCGCCGGCCGAAGATTCCCCGCGTGCTTGGTGGCTGACGCGCGTTAAATCTGTCGTGGGCACAAAGTCCTCCATGTCGAGAGTAATACCACTGGGTGTACTGGATCAGGGGTGATTGTTCTCTGATTCAGGTCTAAATTACGATCTGTGGTTGAGTGAAAGAAATGCGTGAATGAAGTCCACCCCTTAAAAGGGTTGTGACGTGTGTGTAGCTAAGTCGTACTCTTGGCCCTAGATGGCGCTACTATTTAAACAAGAGGCGTTCCCCTTGAGGCTTAAATCGGCTGTCTTCGACAGCGGGCTTGTCCATGGCAAGTGCCATTAGAAACAACAACAACAAGGGCCTCACTTTTTACATTTTGTTTTGCTCGTTATGCGCATTGCTCATTATACGAGGTGCTCGTTCAGCGAGGTTTGATTGCTTCTGTTAGAAGATGATGGCGGCGTTGATAGATACATGATCAAAGATTGAGGGCGAAATATGTTGAAGTGTTTGCGTTTAAAGAAAACATTCCTATCTGAAATTCATCGCTAACTAAGGGAAGTTTCCGAAGCGAATATAAAATCACAAAAATTTGAACTACTGTTTACTTCAGGATCCTGAGACTAGCACTTGTAAATGATTTTACTTCGCAAAGGGGTAACACGGTGAGTTTCTGACTTCTTTGTTAAACTAAAGTTCCTTTCGGGCCCATAAAACCTCTTTTGGAAATATGTGTGCTGTTCTCCAAAAAGAAAAATCATCAAGGCCAAGGTTGAAGTGGATTGCGATGTTTAAAAGCTTGGAAACTTCTACTTTAATTGCTAATTGTTCCTGGTAAACCCAGGTTTATACACTAGTTTGAAACTACACCTCTACGTCGACGACTCTTGTGAATACTTAATCATTTGCTTTTTTCCTTTGCAAAAAGTTTTTAAACAATTTATCTGTTTGTTTCATCTAAAGCATAAGCATGTTATTTAAGAAGAATTTAAAACAGTTTTATTTCATCAGAAATTTTTGCTCTGATGCATTATTTATATCAAATATCCTTAAATAGAGGGTTTGAATGCAATTTCAATCAATTTTCGAGTTCTTTCACATGTTTAAAAAGTTATCAATCAGTTTATTTGTAAAGCTCAGTGTATTTTTAACCATCCTGCCACATGTGAAAAATAAACTAGAATTTTTTAAAAGATGTAAAATCGCTGGGGGATATATTTCGAGTGAAAATGTAAAATAAATTTGACAGAGAAAATATTAGAACTGAATCCAAGGTTATCTTATGATGATAAATAATAAAATTGAATCATTTTAGCTGTTTAGAATAAGAAACTCCAAAGGAAAAAAGAAATCGGTTTTTTAAAATATATATACTTTTCACTTGAGTGTTGCTGTTACCATGGTTTTTGATAAGAAAAAAAAATGTTAAAAGATGAATAGCATAGCATTTTTAGCCTTCGTTAGTCAGTTGAGAATCTCCTTTAAAATAGTTTATTATACACTTTTATTTAATTTGACTTTTATATGTTTTGGTTATAGAATTTATAGAATAGGCTATAGAATAATCGATTTTTCATACCCTTTCTAAAGTACTGGAGTTTTGTAATTTGTTAATGTATCCTTGATAAACATGTATATTACTTCATGACTATTGCATTATATACTTCATGACTATTGCAATATTTTCCCAACTTAATTATTCATAAATTCAATTAAATTTGATTCCGTAACTAACATGATAATAAATAACAGTTACAGAGGTGTTCCATTGTTTATGTTGACGACTATAAAATACAATTTTCCTGGTATTCAACAAATTACTTCCCAATACTTTAAAGATTTCAAAAATGAATTCTAATTACCAATTTGAGTATGAAAAAATTTTCAAATTTTTACCATATCTCTTAATTATTTTCTTACACTAAATTCTTTGCACTTATATTTTCCACTTATGTTGAGAAGTTGAGATTCAAACAGACTGTTGCTGAAAGCGGCTTATCTACTAAACCAGCGATACCTTGAAATGCGAGTTTTGATTATGATAATCGTTCAAAAAGAATAACTTTTATATACATGGGACAGTAAAAGTATTATTGCTTTTTCGAAATCATTTAGCATTTTTTAGTTTTTATATACACCGGCCTCCAAAAATTAGAGTAGAACCTGTATTTTGTGATTAATTTGAAAATGAATGAACATAGAAACAAGAAATTCGAATGAAATATGCACTAAACAGTTTTTTAATGAATGCAACATAGAAGTTTTCCTAAATTCAACAGAAACATGTTTTACAACAAAAAATATATTATTGGCAGCGAACTTCATTCTTGCAGAAAACAGTACATAACAGTTTTATGTGGGAAAAATGACACGGAAACATTACAAAGAGGAGTTCTAATAAGTAATGTGACCACCCCTAACTGCAATGCATTGGCGGCATCTACTTTCCATCCTGAGAATTAAGTTATCGTTCACCGAAATGGGAAACGAAGACTAGACACGGAATAACCCTTGTTTTAGCTCATCTAACGACTTTGAAGGAGGACTTAAAGCAGCAATCTGTCTCTCAAGTTAGTCCCAAAGATGATCTACCTAATTCAGGTCTAGGCATCGAGCTAATCATTCCATTCGCTGTATGCCTTGACCCTCAAGATAGTCCTTAATAAGTCGAAATCGGCATAGGAGCGTATTGTTCGTTCATCAGAAGAAAATTGCAACCAATAGCAATAGGCGGATATATTAATTAAGGATCTCGTCTCGATATCTCACATTGATGGAACTTCCCCCCATGGAACACATGCAAGTCAGTGCTATCACCGAGAGAGATCCTTTCCCAAACCATTTTTCCATCACCTGTAACTGTGTCTTTCAATAATATTGGATTGGCTGTATCTAGTGTGTTACTCCCTCCAGATTATATAACGATGGCCTGAATCATTCTCAATTTACACCATGAACCTGGACTCATCTGTGAAAAGCACAGAAGTCCATTGCTGACTGGTCCAGGATATGTGATCGCTCGCCCAACGTAAACGTTCAGCTCTGTGTCCTGGCTTCAAGGAAAGACACAGAACTGGTTGTCTTGCATACAGACCTGTATTCTGAAGACATCTTCGAACTGTAGTAGTGGAGATTCTTGTGTCTGTTGCCGCAGAATGATCTGCCATGTGCTGAATCATAATAAAGCTTCTTCTCCTTCGGGCCGAAAGAGCTAAATGCCCTTCTCCTGGAGGTGATGTAGCTCGCGGTTGACCTGAAACATGTCTTTTGGACACAGAATCCTTTAATTGAAACTAATCTTATAGTCGTTTGATCACATTACGAGACACATTAAGACGTCTAGCAACATCAGCTTGTGACAACTCCATTTCCATTCATCTGATAGCCCGCAACCTTAATGAATGCATTATAGCTAGGAGTGGATACATTGTGCATTAGAACTCATTTTTGTAATGTTTCCGCGACATTTTTCCACATAAAACTATGAAGTACTGTTTTCTGCAGGAATGAAGTTTTCTGCCAATAGTATATTTTTTTGTTGTAAATCATGTTTGTATTGAATTTGAAAAAATTTCTATCATGCATTCATTAAAAAATTGTTTAATGCACATTTTTTTCCAAATTTTTTGTTTCTAGTATGTTTATGGCTAGAGTAGTTAATGCCAGTGTTCCTCATAATTTTAACATTAGTAAAGAACTTTTGGATGCCCTTGTCCGTATTTCCTCATACATCAAAAATAGTCATTAATGCTGTAAAAAGTAACTGATATCTGTGTTCCTGAATGAAGGACGGAGCATTAAATATTCACAATATGATTTACAATAATTCTTTTCATTATCTTATTCTGTGTAGTGTGTGTTTAAGACAATAATAGAATGATTTAAGGATTTAAATTCAAAATTATTAAAAAAAAAATTTGGTTCCCAATAAAAAAATATCTGATTTCATTTCCCTACTTTCTGTATGCATGATGCCCATTGTTTTTTTTAATGCCAAACAGTTTATAGATTATTAATTTTTAAAGTTGCTCTGGAATTCGATATCATCCAGTATACTTTGAACATTAAATAGATTATTTTACTAGAAGAATCAAACTCAGTAAATCTCTTGCATACGAAAAGAAAATAAGAATTTTCTCCTCTCCTCCGGAAATTTTATTGACTGTTTACCTACTTTATGAAATATGGATGCATGTAGTACTACAATATTGTAGAGTATATGGTAATATTGCACAATATTGTGAATGTGGAGGAATACCGAATATCGTATTCACATTATTGCAAAAAATATTTTTAAAAAAGCAACGAATTTTTTAAAAATAATGAAATTATAGAATTCTGACGCAAAAGTATTAGTTTTAACTGAATAATTCATTTAATTTAAGAATTCATTCAAGAAAATCAACTGGATAAAATTTTCATTAAAAGACGAACTATTGTATTTTACAGTACAATATTGTGAAAACAATTTTAAAAATTCTATATTGAACGTCGGTGAATAATATTGTGAAAAATAAATAGAATTCTATGTTTATCAACGTTGTTATGACACAATTGTAAATTACGTATTTAATAATGTGATATTATTTAATTTTTATGTGTTTTATTTGAAGGGAGTTGACAACCGAGATACATTTTTAGATATCTTGATTTTTATTTAAAAAAAATTCTGATTTTTAAAAAAATGTCGAAACTGCCCTTAATTTATTAAAAATAAAAAAAGTGATAACATTAGAAACTGAGAGAAAGTAAATATATTTGCAAAAATAAATATATTTTAATAAATAAATGGATTTGATTTTTATAATTTTAGTTTCAAATAATTTTTAATTCGACTTTTATTACAAATAAGAATATGCCGAAATTATTAAGAAAACGATCAAGAATTTTCACGGGCAACCCTTTTTTTATATAGAAAAACCTTTCACGGGCAACCCTTTTTTTATATAGAAAAACCCGTTTCATCTTTTTCTTAATATTGAAATTATTATTGCCTTTAAAAGTGCTAACTAAATTTACATCCAGTAAATTCTGGTTTCGTGAGACACCTGTAGCCTAGCGAGTGTAAATAACACTCAGAACGTACGATTTTTTTTCTTGCCCAGTTTGTTATTAATAGTTTAAAAAGAATAAATAGTGCTCAGAGCATGACATTATTTTTCAACCCCTCTTGATATTTCTTTTTAGAAAGTGGGATAAACACATTAATGTCTTGTTTCTACGGCGTCACCTAAATTTTGCGCAAGGAGCATCTATACCCTACCTCGCTCCCAGCTTCATCTCTTTTGAGCGCGTGACATCTGTTTGTTTTTATTCGTTAATAAATTATTGATTTTTAAAGCTACTGTAAGTATTTGAATCATTCTATATATTAACCCATCAAAGGCATTTAGAAAATAATTTCGTTACAACTGCTATAATTCAGTTTAATAAATATATCCTCTAGAAAATGTTCGAGAGTGACACTTGTACAGCTTAGATGGAATATATTTTCTAACCATTGCCGACAATTTTCTTCAGTTGTGGCAGCATATGCTTGAGAGATTTGTGGGGAAGCGTCAGTACAGGCGGTGCGATGAGTTTTTCTTGTTTTTAAGTGCAGCTATATGTAATCCTGTCAAAGGTATTTTAAATTTTATTTTTCTATCAATCAGATTGGTTAAACCTTTCTTAAAATATTATTTATAAGTTTGCCTTAAAAATTTTCTGTTAATTTACTGATGAATTTATAATTTTTGTACCGTTATACATTAATAACGAAAATTTCTTTTTGTATAATTAAACGTACATTAATTTATAAATCGTTTATATGAAAGCTGTAGCAAAAATAAATAAATAAAATAAAATAAAAAAATAAAGTCGCTTTATTTTACACTTACGCTTTATCATTGATTGCCGGTAAATCGTACCTATTTGTATTTTTAATTTTTTTTTGTCCCTTTTAACTATTAGCGCGCGCGTTTGATTTAAAAAAATCATCGCAGAATCTACTTATTAAAATTATTATGGGACAATCATTATTTCTTCTTGGGAGTTGTGTTTTTCGAAAAAAAAAAAAAAGCCGAATTTTGCCATAGGAATAATGTTTAATGGATCTGTTATATATATATATGTGTATATATATATATATTATTATGCTTTTGTTTGGCAATGAGTTCTACATCAAGATAAAATTTTAATCTTTTATTATTATCATTATTATTTTTTAACAATCATATGTTACCTGTGGCTTAAGAAATATGTTCCAAAATTAAATAGTATTTAGTTCTCTTTATTAGTATTAAAAAGCAATTATTAGTATCAGAAGCAATTGACAATAATGCCACTTAAAAAATAAACATTTACAATGATATTCTTTGAAAATATGCAAAATCTCATTGTTAAAATTGCAATAATAATCTTTTTACCTAATTGAATGTGCGATTTTGTAAGGAATATTTTTTATGTTTTATTATATTCAGCTGTGATGGATACTTTGTAGTAAATTATTTCTTAAAGAACTTACACAATAGTTTTACTTTTTTTTCAACAAATCAGTTCTGAATTTTAGGAGTCAATATTTCACAATTGGTGTATAGTATCTTTTTCATAACCTTTTTTCTTTTTCAGCATTTTCTGCTGTTCATATATAAAAATTAAATGTAAAATATTTTTTTTAACGTCTGATTTATATATTAATCGTACTAGTAATTACTTGCTAAAGATTGCATTCTAATAAGTTCTTAGACTTATTAGAATTTGACTGTAATTACCAGTTATTATTTACGATTAATATGCAAGCACCTATTACTGAGAGTTCAATGTTGAAGTGTAATCCTCATGAAAAATGCTTGTACCTCTGAAAAATTGGAACAAATTTGATAATTTCAAACTACTGTGATAACTTACCAAAATCCTAAAGTATTGCAGCACATAAATTTTTATCCTCTTATAAGTTTATTTATTTATTTTGTAGTTGGATAAATTTTTATAAATGCATTTTTAAATGATTTTTTTTTTTTTTTTTTGCATCCTCAAGTATTCAATAATATGAAAAAAAAAAACAAAAAACATACATATAAAATATTAATTAAGAAAATATTTTATTTAATATATTTCTAAATAAATTTTGTGATATGCGAGGATTGCTTTCTTGCATCTTGATTTTTGCTGTCTCAGAATTTATTAAAAATTCATCACTTTGTGCCATTATTACTTGCAACAATGAGATGTATCCGAGAGTATTTTAAAAATTGCAATTTAAATTTTAAAATATTTCTTTTTAATTCCTTCTAAAACTTAACTGTTGTACAAGATGAAACTTAAATTCTGCAATTTTTAAGAATTCAGAATTCTAATAACAGAATATATATTGGTTAAATGTAGTTAAAAGGTTGTGCATATTTTGTCTATTGCTATCCCATTCTTACGAGTCTGTAAAGTGTGATATTTTGTTGGTGAAGTGTTGACTTTTTAATAAAAGAATAAAAAATACAAGCATTGATTCTGTGAAATATGTAGTATTAATATCAAGTTGGAATATATGTAATCTTTATATGGCTTGAGTATTCTTTGCATACTGATGCTATGCTGAAAGCAAGAATAGATGAACTTGCAAGCAGTTTACGTAAAGCACAACAGAATGTAATGCCAAGAAAAAAACTGTTATAAAGAATTTCAACAGAATTTTTTTTGTAATATATTACATCCTTTTTTTTTTAAAGGATAATGACTGATTGATTTTTTTCTCTTTATGTGATAGTGACAGAATGCAACATAGAAACAATCATATAACACTTTTTTATTTGTATATTTAAGTGCCTGCTGCAAAATATTACAAAGTGTATAATAAGTGGTAAATACAAAACTTGCAATATTTTTAGTTGTTACAGAAAATGTAGAACATTTGCTTATTCTATAACAAATCTTATTCATATGAGAACAGTTTTTTGTTTATTTGTTTTTCAGCATTTTAAAAACAGTATTGACTTCTTTTGATGTTATTTAAGAACTGTGTGCATTGTACATAAGCTAGTCTTGTATTTTAAAAATATTTAAGGAATTGATGATGAATATCTTTTCTTTTTATTAACCTTCAACTGCTGTGTGGGTCTGAGAGACGAAATATTTTTTAATCATCATTTCTATTCTTAAAAATGGGAAATGATCACTTTACTTCACATTACTTTTGAAAACCCGTCAGTCAAGGTCACATTTCTAGTTTCTGTCTTTCAGGTTTATTATTTTTTGATGTTTCTTTTTGAAGAGGTATCTATATCAGGATCCAAAGATATTTGGATTTAACTTTTTGATAAAAATGTGATCAAATTAATCATAAAATAGTTTATTGTAAAAATATACAAATGCAGAATATTATATTCTGATTAAAACAGGCATTAACTGTTGGATGCTAATAAATTACAAATCAAGGCATTTTATGGATGGTATAGGACACGAGGTATTTCGGTGTTTTTTTTTTTAAAGTGAAATTTCTATGGAATTGCTTTGAATTTAATAACTTCAAAATAAGAAAGTATAAAGAAAGTATTGCAGCTTTAAAAATGTTCTTCTGTAAAAAGTCGTCAGTGTACGTATTCCACAAAGGAACGTGCATCTTTTAACGAGATGTTAACGGATGCTGCAAATGTAAAATGCTTATGCCAAAAAGTCTTAGTAAATTATGTGTTATTTTGTTACAAGAAACAAATTTTCTTTACTTTGCTTGCATTGACTGTAGAAAAGATTTTGATGGAAGATATGAAAGTGGGCTAAATGAAGGGGGAAAAAAAAAGTATACATTCATACAAGCTTCATTTGGATTGATTGAAACATATTAACAGAAACACAACTGCAGACAATTAACTTTGATCAATTGAATTTGGGATGAATCATCTAGAAGATATAGGTTTTATATTTGTAGGTATTTTTGGAAAGGAAAAAGATCCCAAAAGAATTACAAGTAAATAAAACAAAATATATATTAATGTTTTACTAAAGAATCTTGTTCATATGATTCTAAGAAAAGAAATATTTTACTTCATATGATTCTAAGAAAAGAAATATTTTTGTTGAATATCATACTAGCAAAAACAATGCTTGTACAGAAGAATTAGATTAATAGAAGTAAATAATTTAACAACAAGCAGTGTAGATATATTTGACAAAAATTGTTCAATTTATTCACTAAACACAACGCTAGTCTATAATGATATCTTTCTGAATATTTGATATATATGCTATTTATTCATTTTTATTGTTTCATTCTTATCCTAAAACTCCAAATATAAAAGGCTAGTAAGCAACTGATTAGATCCTATCTTAAATGTTAGATAAATTCCTCATTTTTATCATGAGAACTCCATTAGATGAATCTTTGACCAAAATGGAAGTGAGGAAAGTAATTTTTCAAATTAAAGTGAAAATTAGAAAAAAAGAACATGTAATCTATGCCTCTGTGTTAAGAAGTGAAAAACAATTTGCAAATGTATGGAATGTAAGGAATCAATGTGTCTCTACTGTTCTAATAATAATAATATTTTGACTCTATTTCAACTTATGTTTCACCTTTGTAAAGAAGAATGTTTTAATCCAAAGAATCTTATAAAAATATGGCATGATTAGGTTTATATTTACTTAATCCATAGATGTTGAATAAAATTAATAGACAGTTTGCTCCTAATAATAGACAGCTTTTGTTCCTAAAAATGAAGGAGTTAATTTTGTATGATTGGGAACTTTACTTAACATCTATGGATTAAGTAAATATTATTAAAATTAAATTATGTTTTTTAAAAAATGATTTAAATTAAAATAAGCTTAAATATTTATAATTTATTCCTAATATTTCATAAAGTGCATAAACATTTTCTTAAACCTGTCTATGAGACTGCTCATACTGCCTATACAAAAATATTTATCACAGCAGTTAATGATTACCTTTTTTATGCTCTTAACTTCTTGATGTAATGAAATATATATTTCTCAGTAAAATTGTATGAGTTTTTATAAATATGTTTAATTTCTGAAATACTAATAAAATGCAAACCATTTTGTAATATTATTTAGGATTATAGTTGTACTGTAAAGAGATTTGCAATCTTATGTTGGCAGTTCGATGTAGTGGCTAAGGATGTGATTAGTCAATATGTTGTTAAAATTATATCGATAGGCTAGGATTATTTTATATATACTCTGGTTTCTCAAGTATATTACATTAAGACTGGTGATGATTATTATTTGTTGCATTATTTTATATGCTAATTTAATATCTAATATTTTTTTATGTATGTTCCTTTGAAAGTACATCTATTTATTCTCTCTCTGTCTGTCATCTATCTCTGTGTACTATCTATGTCTGTTATGTCATCTATACTCTGTACATCTATTGTTTTCATCTTAATATTGAAATTTTAATAAAATAGCCTAATTTTGTTGAGTAAATGTTCAAGATATAATATGATATACTAAATTTGTAAGGTGATTAAGAAAAATACTTTTTTTTTTTAGTTTTTATATATAGGGAAACTAAAATACCTAGAAATTGGCTTACATTTCTTAAATATTAACCTTGGATATGTTAACTTTTACAAATATTTAAAAATAGTGCAGAATTTTATCAAAATGATTAAAATATGCAGAAATCTTTTGAAATATAAAATTTAAATTCTCGCAGATCCCCGTTTGTAAAATCTACCAATGTGTAAAATATTTCCCATGTATTAATTAGGAAATGTATGCTATTTTAGCATTGTACATATATTTGAAAACAGGTCCTAGAAGTAAAAATACTAACTGAAACCATTCATTATGCTCTCAATATTAGAATTCGTAGAAGTGAATAGTATTTGCTTGCTAGAATTCTTTATGAATGGGGACTGCATAAAAATAATTTTTAATATCCTATAATGTCTGATCTTTTGAAATGTTATGAATTATTTCATAAATTTTATAAATATCTGCATATTTTGTTACACTACTTTATACTTTAACTTATATGTATCCAGGGATAATATTTCATGAATTAAAGCCAGTTTCAAGGTATTTTGAAAGGTATGGATTGAAAGCTCTGAAATTTTGTAAGAAGCCGAAGATTTTGTAAAATCATGCTCTGGTAAGTCCTAAAAATTGTATATTTCTTCCAAATAATATATTAATATAAGCTTCTGGGTTGTATCTTTTATCAGTATTTTCAGCTTTTATGTTATAAATTTGAAATACAATGTAAATTATCACTGTTCATTATAATATTTACTTAATTAAATGTTGATTTTTCATTTGAGCATTAAATTATATATGACGCACTTCAAATATTCTTATTTTTAAGAAATTTCAGTCTAAATAAAAAAAAAAAAAAATGAAGTTAATTCTTGCATTACTTAATATAACTCCCTAATTTTATGAATTGTTGAGATATAAGAATAATCATTGCAGTTGTTTTTACTTTGAAATGCTATTTTGTAAAGAATGGTTTTTTTAATTGTTGGTTATGTGTATAGAACTTATCACCTAATCTCTAAAAAGCAACATTCTGAATGCCAATTAATTTCCTATCACTGCTACATCTTTTATGTTATTGTTTTAACGGAATGTTTGTTGAAGTTTAAATTTTTATGTTGAATATCTCTATGAGTTCTTAACTTATTGATCAAGTTCTTATTTCGTTAATGATAGTTAAAAGATTGAAAATATAATGTTTGGAGCATTTTTGAAAATTGATAATAGCTATCGTGTACAAAATTTGATTTGAAATTTCAAACTTTATTTTTTCTTTTTCAGTGTCAAATTGACATATAGTGCTTCTTATATTTTGATGATGTTTTTATTCCTTTGTTAAGCTTGAACAAAAATGTCGGCAAAATCATTTCTTTTTTTAAAATTGGCACTTGTAAATCAAAAAGGAGGTATGGATATTTCTTTATTCTTTATGTTTATGCATTTTTTTTTTTTTTAATTTTAGGATTTGGAAGTTTTTTTTTTTTTTTTTTTTTTTTTTTACAAGTTTATTTTTAGAACATTTATATTTCAGAAGCTTTTGTTTGGAATATTTAGTGCTATTTGAATATCTGATGACTGTCAAATTCTTGTTTTTTTATGTTTTTAAATTTATCTTTTACCATTATTTTTAAATATTTTCAAAATTTATCATTAAAATTTAGTTATTAAAAGGCATTTTCTTCTTGATATTCTGTTTTAATAAGCATTTTATCATAAAACTTAAAAAAAAAAAAAAAAATGTTGCTTTAAGGTGATCCATAATTGAAAAAAAATCATTTGCATTTTCTAAATACTTTTTTTTACTTAATCATAATGAGATTAAAAAGGTAAAATCGTATAGCTAATTTTATCAGATTAGATAAATGTATCCAATTTTTAAGGATGATTAGATAGAAGCTGCTCTTGAAATCTATTCAAAATGTACTCCCCTCACTACAATAATTTTATTATTGTATATTTTATTATAGTTTTATATCTGTGATTCATTTGTAATTTCAGTCACTTCTTATTTGATGATTCTGCAGAATGGCATAAATATGTGTAGTGAATGTTTAAAAAAAATTCCATTTTATGAAATGTATCAATTTTCAACCTTAGGCGAACTGAACACATCTTTGAACAAACATTTACCGTCTTATTTATTTTTCATTTGATGTGTGCTGTTGTACTAAATTTTCTAGATTTTATCTATTCATGTGGGCTTAATTTTATGTAATTAATATTACTTCATTTAATAATAATTTTAGTAGTTTCTTCACTCAAGTTTACAAGATTTGATACAAATTATATATGTTTCATTAGATAGAAAAACATGTTGCAATTAGATGCATGTATTTATTAGAGATGTTTTCTTCTACCTTACATTGAAATTTATGTGCATAAAAATTAATAAGAGTGAAATTATTTAATTTTCTATGTCAAAATATGAAGAGATAGTTTTATATGGCTCCTTAGGAGAAAACCTGTACTGATAATAAAGCTTGTAGCATTGTTTAGTAAAATTATTGATGTTATTAAAAAAAGTTATAAAAACAATATAGTAATGTGTGTTTTTATTCATTTTTTAAATTTGAAATTACAAATTAATTAGTGTAATCACTGAAGAGTATTGAAAATTGAAATTTCATCAATTTTTTTTTATGTTAGTGCTTTAGCAAGAATAGTTATAGTTTATGTAATATATATGAAATTTCCTTTAAATTGTATGACCATCCTTATTATGGTAACTTTACAGCAGGATTATCTGTATATTTTCAGGTGATTGGATTTTACAAAAGGATATGGGGGAAAAAACCATATGTGCCTTTTGACTGAAAAATAATCAGTTTGATTAAATAATGTTTGTGAACATGTCTCATTTTCCTCTTGTTTTTAATGTGTTAAGTCCTGCAACCATTTGTCTTTACATATTTAGAATCAAAATTAATTCCTTCCTGAAAATCATACAAAGCTGAAAATAATTAAGTAAATAAATAAAATAAACAGCAGTCTTCTTTTATTTTTAAAATTCCATGGTGTGGCACATAAAATGTTTTGACTGCCAATGATTTAATAAAAATTGTGAAGTATTTTATGAATTGAATTTATATATAGCTGGCAAACCATAATCTCAGTGTATTTTTTAACAAGAAAACCAGAAGAAGCAGAAGATTGAAATACTGTGAATCTTTGCATACAGAAAGTATTTTTAACTGGGTACTTTAAGTCTAGAAACAGAAATTTTATCAAAAGAATAAATATAAATTGAATATCAGATGAAGGAATAGGATCTTTACACAATATCATTTCAGTGCCATTTGCTAAACTGTATTTTTACTGCCTTAACTTTTTGAAAAATTCCATTGTTAAATTAGATTCCAACTGGGGGGGGGGAGAACAAGTAGCAAACAAAGTTTTGTTAATTATCAATGAGAGAAAGATGTTTTCAAATGAAATTGGCAAATTTATGTAAATCGTTCTTCTTATCAGCTTATTATATTGTCTTAAAAATTGTGTTAAATAACACCTGTGATTATATATATATATATATATATATATATATATATATAAAGTAACCAATCTAAAGTAAATATTTTGAAAACGAAAGGAAATAGTTTCGGAATCGCAACTAAAAATTATTTCTTATTCAAACTAAAACCAAAATATCATCGAGGAATCATTTTTAGACTGTCTAGTCTGCATTCCTTCACAGAAAAAAATCCCTTTTTTTTGAATTCCTGCCTGAGGGTGACCCTTGAAAAAGTCTTCAGGCTGGATTCTTTTTCTATTTGGTTTAATTTGATTTTCCTATCAACTTTATTTTTATTACTTTTGTGTATATATATATATATAATATATAATGTATTGGAAAATTTTGGAAATTATCTTAAATGTTCCTTGGTTTCACCTCAGACCTTTGTGAATTCATTTGAATATGCTTTGAAACTACCTGTTATTGGTTTCATTTTCGATATTTAGGTTACCAATTTCTTCGAATCAGTTTTTCTTTTGTTCCGACTTTTTTAGCATGTTCGATGTAATTTTTTGCATCATAATAATAAGTAATTATTTGACTTAATTTATCCGAAGGTTATGCATGAAAATTTAAAGCTTTACTTTTATTTGAAAAATTTATTTTTATTTGATTTTGAGCATTTTCAACTTGTTTTTAATGCATATTTTACATTACAGTGGGGGACTTTAGTGTAGTTTAAAAAATTATGTACATTATTTATGTTGCACAAAATTTTAAAATTGGGTTTCAAGTGAGTATGCCATCTTTAAAATGCATAGTTTGAATTCATTGCATTGTCTCAAGTTTTTACATGTGAATTTAAAATTGATGTATTATTGCACCCATAATTAATGTATATAATGTATTACCACAGCATTTAATTTCTATTTTATTATAGGTTTGCTCATGAAATAATGTAAGAAAAATAACCCCAAAGAACTCTTTGAAAAAGGAGAAGAAAGCAATATAAATCCTATAAAGTAGGAGTTCCAATTTTGTGCCAAGTAAGTTGTTGGTTTGAGTTTGCTAAATATAATTCTTAATTTGAAATTTCATGATGTAAAATGTAAAATTTTGTTGTGTTATTTTATTATATAATATTACAAAAGACAAGATTTCCACTTCATAGTAAAAAGTTATGGTTGTTATTTATTTTGTTTACCTTGGCCTGAACAATTGTTACTCTATTTATGCATCATATCCTTACATTAATTTTTTATTTTTTTTACTGCACATTTGTTAACAGATCTGGAAAGTGAGGAGCTTAATGCTCATATTTTATTGTCTTAATTTATAAAATACAAAAGTTTTAAGAATAATAGAATATCCAAATAATTTTACACAAGAATTCCAAATTACAAAGCTCATGCTTAATAATTCTGTTGTATTTTTAATATAGAACTTTTCATAAATCAAATAAGTTAAGGTATGAAGATTACTTTTGTACTTATAAAATGAAAATTGTCAGATTCAAGATACCTTATACAACTTTACTATAACTGATGCGTCCTTTTACATGATTTGTGGATATACAATAATAATTCCTTGATTGATTTCTTTTGTTTTTATCCAGTTAATTCTCAGAAAAATATATATCTTGAATTCCACACCAATTATAATTTCTTTTTGCATTTTTGCTTGTTAGAAGATAATACATACTTATTTTATTTTTTTTTTCTTTGTGATCTTTATTGGATATCAGTGTTTTATTCAGTATATTGGCAATATGTGCATCCTTTAACTGTTGATAGAAATTGTTCTCTGCTTATTGGACATGAATGGAATTATTTTGATGTTTTGTACTATTTATAGCTTAATAAATATTTGTAGCAAAGATTACATTAAATCTTGTGTCCAGGGTAGTAGGGATGTAGTGTCCAGGGTCTGACATTATTTTTAATCTCTTCATTCTATTTTTCAAAAAAAAAAAAAAATGCCACAAACGCACTAATATTGTGTCTGCATGGTGCCTCAACACTTGATGGAACCATAACTCAGTACTTTTTCAATATCTGCATCTTTTTAAATTCAAACGATCTGCCTTGTAGAATTTCTTTCAAAAATGAGACTGTCTCAAACATTTTTTAAAAAGCCACAGAAAACGCTATTTCCTCTATATATGTATTAAAAATTTTCAAAGAATGGTACAAGATTTACATAAACCTTGTGAGTGGCACTTAAATAGGGAATAAAAAGACAGCCATTTTCAATAGTGAATTCAATCTCCATTCGATTCTTCAAAAACATTTAGTTCAATCTCTACAAACGCAAGTAGTGAAGCGTCGAATAACAAGTAGTCTGAAAATAATTTTCGACAAAAATATTTTGATGTCGATTTGGGAAAATAAAAATTATTTAAATATTTCTTTCCTCCATGCCTTGGCTATTTCAAATTTTGCTTATTGGACAATTCTTGACTTCTATCATGTTCTAAGCCTTTCGCATGTGCAAAGAAACATAGTTTCCAATTGAATAAAGAATTCAATATTTAATTAATTGTCACAAAAACTTCACTAAAGCCATCCTAATGCTTCACAATGTTTGTAAGAAAAATTCGAAGAATATCTATGCTGTAGTTAAGATTTCTGTTGGGAACAAGATAATTGGCATGTCAATTTTCCTTATGTAGATATGAAATTAATATAATAGATTCAACTTGCTATTATTCACTATATAAAATGTTCATAAAATTGCGAAGTGTTTTTCAAAGCTAAACTTGAGCAAAGATTTTATAGCATTATTGATTCTAGGCTAGTATGCACAGCTGAAAGTTTCCTAATATCTTATGAATTTGTCAGTGCTTTTTATGTTTCATTACTTAATTTAAATTTATTCAGTTTGTGTCTTTTAATTACTTTCAGATAAAAATAGTTGGCTATACTTTTTAAATGGGAACCTGTTTTAATTGATGCATTTGATGAAACAGAGTAATAGTGATTATGGTCATAAGAAACAAGGCATTTAAAAGATTAAAAGTAATTAAACATTTATTTGAAATTTCTGCTAATAATATAGATAAAGGTATCCCTGTGTGTGTTGGCTTTCTATAGGGGAGACTGTTTGACCTACAGTTACCAAATTCGGCTGATATTATCTTGGAGTGTGGGACTTTGCTCCTCAAAGAGATTTTTTAAAAAAATTTAGTTTGAATTTTAATCAATTAAAATTAATGCAGTTTGATGTTTTCCGGTGATAGCTTCCGAATTATTATAGATACAAAAAGAAATTTTATACTCTTCTAAAATTTAAAATCTTGTCTTATTAATGATATTAATTTAATAATCGTACGAATTTTCCCTTAATTTAGGCAGTTTTTTTTTGAAACTATGTTTTTGTGTAATTTCCAACAATATTCAAGACGTTTTCATTGTTTTATCAAATATTTTAACTCGGGAATTTCTACTATTGTGAAAGCTCAGGAAGAAGGATTCTGTTTAATATCTGTAATTTGCAAAGCGAATAAAAAAGTGAAAATACGATCCGTGAAATTTAGAAGATAGAGCAACTATTTATTTACGTTTTTAGAAGCATTATGATTTTATAGTACTGGTTACCATTAATAAGATTCATATGTAGAAGTAAGACGTTTAAAACACACACTACTTTAATGTCTGAAAAATTGATGGAATTATAGATAGATAAATCGTTTAGATACGATTTTATAAAATTAAAATAATCAACATTTACTGCGAGTTAGCTGGTCTTCAGAGGTGGCTAGTTTAAAATAAAACAAAATCGACCGGAACAGTCTAAAATCATAAGAGCCAAAACATATCAAATCAAAAAATGTACTTAAATATAAGAATGCACAAATGCAAATTTGTTTTAATCCTTTTTTTCGAACGATCTCGTTACAGGCAGCCAATTAGAAATTAATGAAGATTCAGCAGCTATTTGCCTCTTCTTCAAAATAACATATCATTAGCTGGGTGCTTTTGTTTATTTAAAATTGTAAATCCTGTTTGGAAATTCCAGCCAAAATTTTTGAAATTCAACTTTGGGTGTTTAATAAAGAGTAAATACAAAATTGTGAAGATACAAAAATAAAGTTTTATTTAACAATAGCATTTCTCTTCACTTTGCATTTAGTATATATTATATTTACTCTCATTATACAGATAAAAAAAAATTAAAAATCAAGTTAGCTAATTTTTCAAACAGACAATTTTTGCATCTTAATATATGCAAAGTATTTCAACTATATTGGTACTTATACAATTGAGCATATTAATATGTAATCAGTAGGGGAGAGTTGAGAGAGGAGTGGACAATTTCACAAAATATTTTTTACTTCACTAGTCCAAATTTACTAAGAATGCAATTTATAAATATCTAATAGTATGCTCTTTAAGTTATTCTTAAAAAAAGAAAAAAAAAAAAGAAAAAAATACAAAAACAGCAAAATATGAATAACTGGCTTTTATTTGCATATTTAAAAAATGTGACATTTTTGGCCCACATTTCCCTCTTGTGAGGGAGGAATAGGACAAGACTTGAAAAAAATTAAAATTAATGAATATTGTATTCTGATAAATGAAGTCAAAACTGAAAGAAAAGTAGTGCTGGGCTCAGCTAATACCACCAATTATTTCTGTTTGGGGAAGTTCCATTTTCAATTTTCTCTACCATACTGAAGTCATTTTCCTGTGAGAAGTGCAATCTTTCTTTTTCATCCTTTCTCATAAATTGAATATCATAAGACTGCATACATCTGTCTATCTTCAACTCTGCCAATGTAATTAACAATTGTCTTATTCGTCAAAAAATTAACAAGCACAAAATCATTCACTCCTATTTTTTGGATCTCCTATCAATCAGTTAATTTCTTTTGCAATTTCAACATCAACATGAGTATGCAAATCAAAATTCTTCATCAGTTGAGTTGTGCAGAGAAATTTTTCTATCAATGAACTCATCAACAGATTCATTCATTACTTTCTGCTTTTTATAACATGAGTTTTTTTTTTTTTTTTTCGTTTTACTTAATATTTTTTGCTTTTTGTTAGCTGCTATTCTTCAATTTCATTTTTTTTTCTGGTGTGTCAGTAATGGTCTTTGATCTTGCCTTTTTCTTTGTCAATTTTCGTGATGATGCTTTTGAATATGGGCGTATATCAGCAGGACTCAGATGAATGAGATATATTGAGAAAATGATAATATATATTGTGAAGAATTGTATTATCTAGTACTACTGCCAACCAACTCAATTGATGTTGATATGCATCCTACTGAGTAGCTTATGCCTTCATTATCAGAGATAGGGCAGTCTGTTGCATATGTTGTTAAAAATTCTTTTTCTGTGAAAGGCTCGCTGTTAAATGGATATGTGCTAAACTGTCTGAATTCTGCTGTTATATTTTTTGGTGTAACAGATGATTGATATGCATTTCCAACAAGCTTGGCAGTATGGTTTATAATTTCTCCTGGATTACTTATTAACCGGTCATTACAAACTCCATTATACTTAAATTTGAATGCTGAAAATACTGAACATCAAACGGGTGGAGTTTATGACTACAATGAGGAGATAAAGTTAATATGGATAAACTTTTTTCCCTAGCTTTGCTAATTACTTCGACAGTAACATGATTTTCGAGAACAAGCAACATTTGATTTTCTTTTCAGCTATTCGTATAGCTGATAATATGATGCAGTATTTGTTGAAATACATCAGAACTCATCCAACCGCTACGATTAGCAAAGCCAATGCTACCAATAGGGGCTCCTTTCAAATGTACATCTTTGAAATATACTCGTAGGAAAATAAATGCAAGAATGATAGCATTTCCAATTGCACTAATAATGAACAATACAGTTACTAGTTCCCTACGTTCGCCTGAAGTGGCCTGTCCTACTTGCTTGTTCCCTCG
Organism: Argiope bruennichi; assembly: GCF_947563725.1. Lineage (NCBI taxonomy): Eukaryota > Metazoa > Arthropoda > Arachnida > Araneae > Araneidae > Argiope > Argiope bruennichi. Next base: position 88,485,783 of record NC_079162.1, read on the forward strand.
TGTAGCCACTACTTTTGGTGGTTTGTGAACACTTTTAACACCCATCTCATCACAATTGTAAATACAATCAGGTGTGGACTTATACCGATCTTAAAGACTTTCGAGGTTATTTAGAAAAGTATCTGCATTAGACTTGTTGAAACTTGATGCCCTGCCTATGCTAGTAGCTTCAGGAGATTTGTGAGTAAGTTTAGGATGATGATCCATAAAACAAGTCCTTTCCAGTAGGTTTATTTGTTATCCATGAATTAGGTAAATTTAATTTCAATGCATTTCTATAATATGCCAAATTCCAAAATAGCTTGCTGGTAAACCCATAATTTATAAAACTAGAACCAGGAAGATATCTTAAAATTTAAAGTATCCTATTAATTTGCAGCAGCAATTTTTCTGCACATTTAGATTTGCTTTAAAAGGTTCAATGCTTTTTCAATGATTTATACTTTTATACATGTTGAGAAAGCTGATTTTGAAATTTTCATTGATGCTGCTACATCTCGAATACTTTACAACCATTTCCACTACTTGCAATATGTTATTATTTGATATATTTAATCTTGCTAGGTGCTTTTTCTTCCATATTCATGGCATTTTCTTTTTCTTTTTTTCTTTTCTTTTTTGTTTTTGTTTTTAAAGAAACAATATTGGTTATAATCTTTTATAATTTAAAATGACAAAAGTTATTTATTAACATTTTTCGTAATTCAGTGTTTATTATGTTACTTTATTATATGTGATTTATAGTATGTATTCATACTTCGTATGATGCTGATATTCACAAAAAATTTAAAAACTAATATGTTTACAAACATTTAGTTAAGAGTGAACAAAGACTTAAGTTTTTGAAAAAGAGTGGAATTTCATTTTATACATTCTGTTTTGTTTAAAGGAAATTCTACTTTTTTAATACATTATTATCTTATATTATGTAAAAAAATATGTAACAATAATATATATTAATTTACATTTTTAAATAAATTAACTTGTTAATGCATTACAATACTCTAACAAACAGCACAATAAGAAAAATATAAAACTTGAATTTTTAGCGTATATTATATTATTTATAATGGGACTTGTCCCATTCATTCCATTGAAGATAATTCTTTTAAAATGCTTATCACATAATGTTACTTTTAAGCTTAATTTTAATGTACAAATACTATAGCTTTTAGTTTATTATACATTTATAATATTTTTATTTCACAAATTATATGATTGAAAAAATTTGTATTTTTGATTTGTGAAAATAAAATTTTCTGTTTTTAAAGACAAATAATTTGGAGCTGGTGTAATATTTAGAATCAAGCAGTAAGCTATAACTGCTCCATCTGTTGAAAAAAATTAAAAATAAGTTCTTATAATATATTTAGACATAAATGCAGCTGTCTCATTTCGCCCAACTCTCCTCTATGCACATAGAATTTCCAAGATTCTGTATATATACACTTAAATTTTAGATTTTTTTAAAAGTATGTCATCTGTAAATTTGTATAATTCAAGTTTTCTTAGTGATTTTATAAAGATATAATCTGAATTAAGTTTACTTTGTATATATTTAATATCAATATATTTGGTTCTAGAATTTTTAATTTGAGATTTTGCAAAATCTATAGCTGCTCAATTATCTTCAATATGTAGATGCAATTCATTGATATAAAGTTAATTTTTCTCATTCTGTTAAAATATACTATAATTATATTAATTCTTTAGTTGTTTCTGTTAAGGCTACGAATTCAGATTCTATTGAACTTATACAAGCCAATTTTGGTTTTAATACAATAGAGCTTGGTCAATAAATACAATTTATCCATTCATGAATATTTGATCATCATGATTATTTGTGAAATCTGCATCAGAATATGTAATCAGATGCAAATCTTAAATATTTAAAGTTTAGTTCAGAAAGTTTATATAACTGATGCATTCTAAAAGTTTTAATAAATCACCCACCGTGTAATATCTGGATTTTTTTGAAATTGAGAGAAAATATTGTATAAGAAATATCTGCTCTAGTTCTTCCTGCAATTGCAAAATGCCATCAAAACTTAAATATGGAATTTTTGACACTTTTTCCTATTTGCGATTATTTAAGGAAAAATTTACTTTTCCAAGAAAAATATATCTTTGGAAAGAGGTGATGTTGAAATAGGAAATTTCCCAAAGTTTATCTGTATACTGTGACTGATGTCATTTCTATTTTCTTATACAAACTCACACCAATCAGCTTCTTAGTTTGATTGAATATTTTAAATCAAATTTCTGTTTTAAAAAGTTCACAACATTATCAATCCAACTTTTAGTTTTTTTAAATAAAATGATTTCATCAACATATAATGCCAAAGGTACAAAATTTTGTAATATCCATAAGCACGATTTCATCAACCAACCTTTTTAAATTCTAACTCCACTAATATTCTAGGAATTTTAAGATACCATTCTCTACTACTTTGATGAAAACTGTTAATGCCTTTTTAAAGTGATGCCAAAGTTGCCAATGGCAAAGTTGGCTAGAAACCAAAGGGGTGTTTATGTGTAATTTCTCTTTAAGAGGAGCATAAAGATAGACACATGTAGCATCACATTGAAAATGTAACCATTTACTAAGGCAAACTAATAAAGCAATGAAAATTCTGATTACACCAAAGTTTAATATGAGATTATAAACCTCATCAAAAGTTCCACCTTTTCTTTGTTTCAGGCCTTTCTCAACAAAATGAGCTTTAAAATTTAAATTTTACTTTTATCATTTTGTTTTGTAGAATAAAGTAATAGTTTCCTGAAGTTCACAAATTATCGGGTAATTCTTTTTTTCTCGGATGTTTCTATTTTTCATCGTTTCTAATTTTTCCTTCTGTGGCTTTTAACCATGCATTTTATGCTAAGATGTTTATAGCTTTCTGAAATAACAATATTCTCATATTGTCATTCTGATGACATACTGTTATTATTTTCACTATTTTAAGTAAATGTCTATCTTCTTTTACCATCAGCTCTAGGAAATGGACTTTCTTATCTCCAGTTTACCACTTTTTTACTAGAGGGTGCAGGTTTACTATCGCTTTCGGCAGGATCGATTTCGTTATCATCCGTGTAAGACGAAGTTTGTTATATAATGCGATTCCAGGACAACTTCTATTCGATCAAATTCATAATGGTTTGAATTTACTTTTATTAGTTGTGATTCACCAAATCTTACATTTATTGTTTCTATATTCCGAGTTCCTCGTATTTACATTCTATGTACTTAAGTTATCAGAGCCTATCCAAATAATATCCTTGGTTTGATCTCGGATCTAATTTCTTTTTCAGTTGTTTAGGGATATGAGCGAAAGCCTTACAACCGAAAGGTTTAAGGTGTTCTAATGTAGGTTGTTTTCCCCTCATATAACTAAATGGAGTTTTACTTTGATTACAATGGCAAATTTTATTCCAGATGTATAAAAAATACGACAGTTTCAGACCAAAAACTTTGACTGAAATCACTCATTTCAACAAAATATTTATTCCATCAGCATCAGTGTAATTTAATTTTTCGATTACTCCGTTCTGTTGATATGTGTATATCCAAACTGTTTCACCTTCTTTATACCCAACTCATCACAAAAAAGTGATGGTAGCATAAACATATGAAAAACAAACATAATTTTGATGATAAAATAAACAAATAGTATGCAAAAACTGCTCCTGTATAAATTCCAAACTATTATCAGTGCGAATACGTCTAATCTTTCCATCCAAAAACTTTCCAACGCATTTTTTGAAATCTACTAAAAGTGTTAAATACATTGGGTTTGGATTTTAATGGGTAAGCAAATACTCAACGCCTTTAATAATCTATTTCAGTTAAGTAATATTTGTGCCCATGCATTGAAGTTTTAGGGAACTAGCCACAGAGATCCATGTGATTTAATTCCAAAGGTGTATTAGAACAAAGTTTCTTAAGGGGCTTAAAACTAATGCTCTTCTTTTTTTGCTTTTCTTACAGGGTTTACAAATATCAATATAAATGTAGGTAATTTCCCTAAGGATTTGATATAATCTATATGAAGCAATTTTCTAAGTCAAGTATTAACGTTCTGAGCAGGAAATGAAACATACTTCTGAATATTTACTTTCTTAGAATCTTCATTGTTTCTTTTAGATTTATTAGGATATTCAGGAAAAACATAATGCAAGCCATTTAATAATTTAGCTGTAAACAGTAATTCATTATTATTTGGAAACACACTAGTTTTCCTTTTAGCACCTTTAAAATGTACTCCTTTTCTGTTAAAACGTATTCCAGACAATAAATTTGTTCTTAATTCGATAATAGTATAAACACTAATACTAATTTTTATTTTTTCTATTATTAAATTTAAGATGTACAGTACTTTTGGTTTATATTAAAGTGGTGATACTGTACTCTGCTCCCACCAATGTTTCGTTAATAACCGTTTCAAATTCTGCGAAAAGTACCTTTTCGTAGTTATGGCCATTGAGTTAAAGTTAATTATCTGCTCCTTCACCATAAAATAGGGCTTCTAATAAGAAGTGTATTTTCATATCCGAGCTTGTATGACTTAGAGAAGAGTTTTATAAGATTTTTCTTTTATTAAAAGATTTTGTAGATAGGGAAATTGCACTTATTTCTGGTTCCGACTTATTTTTAGTCATCATAGAAATTGTCACCTGGTTAGTTGCATGTTATCAAAGTGTTTCTTTTCTCGCCCATATTTCTTCTTTGATTTTAAGAAATTTAAAATGACTGCAATGCCAACTGCAAATATTCTGGACAATAATTTCGTATTCAGATGGTAAAAAGTCTTAGCAATTGAAAGAACTAATCTAAGTCCTTGAGTGAATGACCAGCTTTTCTAAGCGAGTAAATAAGCTCGAAAGCTTACTTGCATCCATTGCTTTTAATTGGTTAAGTCCAATGTTTTCATTTGGTTCAATAATAGCAGAGAGGAATTCTTGCTTGAAAGACATTACTCTAGCTTTAGAATTCCTGTTGAAAATAACTTCAGTTTCTTTCTTACTTCTGTTGTATTTGAAATTCCTTTGATAATATTTCGATATTAAGACTCAATTCATGTAATGTAGGCTCTATTGTATTGTAAGTTGAATTCCTTAGCTTTCGTTAAGTTGACTGCTTCATCTTCTGTACATATAAGACCTTTTTCTTTTATGACAATGTCTCAACAATCCCTCTCCAGCAAGAGAACTTTGTCTGTGTACCAGGTAGCATAATTTTAGCTATAGAAAGGCTAAATTTTGAAATTCATTAACTCCATATTAGAAGAGACTATTCAATAGTTAGAGGTTGAATATAGACGCCCCTTTACTCAAGATTCCTTTAATTATGATATCGCCATGTGGACATTCCTACTATGCTTTTAACCTTTTGATGTATTTAATGAAGCAGATTTCAGTGATTTTGGTGATAAGAAATAAAGAATTCAAAAGATCAAAAATAACTAATCATTTATTAAACACTTGAAGTGAAAGATTCAATCTGGGCTGTAAAAAGAAGTAAAAATCCAACTATATCAAATTCACACCTCATATATATAGTAGAAAAATTTACATAAATATAAAAATACACAAATGAAAATTTTCCTTTCAGAATGATCTAGTTACTGGCAACTAATTAGAAAAATTATTAAAGATTCAGCAGCTATCTGGCTGAAACTCAGTATAGTGTATTCCTAAATAGATGTTTTTGTTTACAATTTTAGAAATGGAAATAGGCTAAAATTATCTTTGGAATTCGACTGTGGATATTTAACAAAAAGTAAATGCGAAAATATGAAGATACAAAAATAAGATTGTAATTGACTTGGCTCTTCTCTTCACATCTTGTATTTAGAATATATATATATTTACTCTTATAATACATATACAAAAATTAATGATCATGGCAAACTAATCCTTAAAACACAAATAATTCTTACATCTAAAACTATGTAATGCTTTTAAAACATATTTGTACATTTAAAATTGAATTCATTGATATGCAATCAGTATTCACATAGAATCCCCAAAAGTCTATAAATACACAATTTCAGATTTAAATGTACAGTCTGCAACTTTTTATAATTCATTAATCTTTCATCGATAATGCATATTTAACAATAAGTTATTTTAAAGATAGAATGAGAAAATAATGCATTATTTACTCTCATTAAATTTTTAAAAAATGGTTCAAATAACATATTAATTGAAGTATTTGCCAAACTTGCGCAAAATGAGTGCCTTCGACACCTGTATTCTTCTAACAATACTTGCATGCTCGCGATCCACTCTGTCAATTATGACATTGAGAAAGGTTTCCTGAATTCGTTTGCAAAGATATATATCTGCAAGGGACGCATGTTCAGAAGAATGTGAACTTCCCCATAAATAAAAGTCAAAAGGTGTTGTGATCTCCACTTCCGTTTAAGCCAATCCGCTTGTCATGAAATTCCGCTTTCAACCATCGGCCTTCAGCTTAAGCGTGGTGAGGAGGTGAGACATTCAATTTGTATCACACAGTGAAAGTTTTGCGAAAGACAATCCATCCGTTAATGCGGATACATGCTATTCAAAAATAGCTGAATATAGCAGTCACCATTCAGCATACTGCTACACAAAATGAGACAAAACAACGATTTTCGTAAAGTACCATACCACACATATTAAAAAAATTGTCACTGATGATGAATCTCTTGTACAATGAATGGATTTTTATTTTTTCATACTTACTACCCAACATATAATTGCTCAAAAACAAATAATGATGTAGCATGACATATAATATTAAGAAATTTCATGGGATTAATATACATTTAAAAAAAGGATATCCTTTTACAAAGAAGAATTTTATATTCTGCATTGTTTTAGTGTTCTTTAAATCAAGCATTAGTGCCATAAAATACTTTTTTTTTCTTTGTATGAGGAATTTATCATATTCTTTTTCATCATTTAGTTGATAAAATTGAGAAAGCATTTCTTAATCTGCAAGTTCAATTACATTTTAGAATCTTGTATTAAGTAATCAATTTACTAAGAGAGCAAAGAAAAAAAGTCCTTGTGAATACTTTTTGCAATATTTTTCATCTAAGCAAGAAAATTTATTTGCTGATTAAAATATTTAATTTAATAACTTCTTTTGTACGAAATCAAAATGCGTCTCGATTTAGAATAACTCAATTAAACCTCAATTCAATTTCTAACTGAGAATTTACAAATAGTTAAATATTTCTGATGGATGAGAGGCCTGATCTGAAATGAAAAATCAAAATTATAAACCGACTCCAGAAGTGGAAATAAAAGACTTGCGAAAATGCAAACGAAAATAAATAAAAAAATAAAATAAAATGAAAGATCGCCTAAGAATTAATAAAAAGTGCCCTTATGAGCCTTTAGTTTTGGGATTGTTAGATTGAACATAGGCCTCTTGCACTTAAGGTCATGTCATATGAAGAGTTGCTCGCTTTTGATGGCTCGAGGAAATTTCTGTAGTGTGCTAGCAGCTTAAAGCTTCTAGATTGCAGTTATCAGAATTCGATAGTGAATGGAAGCTTCATGATAAAAATCATCTGGGTATCTGAAGTAATCTTGTCAAATTAAAGACATATTTGCTTTAAATCTAAAATGAAGTGAACAAATCATTTTTTTAGATGTATGCAAATTCATTGTATATCCCCGTATTTGATCCAGATAGATGATAAAAGCTGGTCTGAGATGATATTTAAAATTAAAAAGTTACACTTTGAAAAAATTGTTTTGAAATTAAATCAGTCGTAACTGAAATTTTAGATAGGAGCCTTTAACTATCAGTTCATGATTGAAAGTTTGGAAGATAGCGACTCTTCACCTTAAACGTTAACTAAATGTGGTGATAACGATACACCACCACCCACACGATTGAAAAGCAAACAAGTTTCTCCTGCTTAACATCGTACATTTAAGTGGGCACTAGGTAATATATATATAATAAAAGGTCATCGCATGTATTTGTTAGCTTCAAGATGAGAAACGCAGTAGCTACGTTAGCCCATTGAAAGTAAGAATTTTGTATGGAAGTTTAGTATCACAACAAAAAATGATGTGAAAAGGAATGAGCTAATTTGGTGTTGAAAATGCATGATATGATTTTAATACTTAAATATTTATTGTGTACATCATTCTAGTTCTAAAAGATCGTTATATATTGGTTTTGTTTTTGTCGGCTAACTTTTCCGTCTCCCTTAAGTTGTCCTGAAATTTGTGTTTGGGACTACTGTGTTTTTTTAAATAGATTAAAAGCTTTTATTTAATTATTAATGAGTTAATTGAATTTGTGCAGGTCTTTATTATGAAAGATTCATTGCGTGCATTTCAATTTGAATTTTGTGTTCTTCACTTCGAACTTTTTAGCTGTATAAGAAAGCTATATTCTATTTGAACTTACGATACTGCATGCATGTTACCTAATTTATTGTTTCTTTTTTGAAAAATAGAGTGAACTTGTTTATTGTTTCTTTTTTGAAAAATAGAGTGAACTTGTTTATTGTTTCTTTTATGGAAAAAGACGGTGGGAATATTATTAATTATTCCTTCAAGCTTCTAAATAAATTCTGGGGAGAAGAGTGGGGTGAGAGGAAGGAAAATTTAGTATGCTTCTATATGTTTTCTTACTTTTATGTTGCATCATGTTTATAAACTGCCAAAGTAATTGAAAAATCACATTTCATTTGTGTTATTAATATAATGACCCATAAACCATGCTAGTGATTTCACCTCAAGGGTTTGGAGGACAAGGCCATTGTTTTTATCTAGTGTTTTATTCAATATGTTAGCATCCATTGTTGAAATTTTCTTTACTAATATATATTTATTGTTTAATTATTCCGTGAACGAATTCGGAGACTTGTTAGTGGTTATCAAAAGCTCCAAAATGTGTAATGGACATGGTGTTATGTTATCATGTTTAATAAATAAAAATATGCATACAATACATTTTCCAAAAATGCAAACTTAGAAAAATATCTATAAATTGGTTTTCAGATCATTAAGGGATGATTTTTAATGACATAAAACAATTTATGTCAAAATTGTATTATTAGCTGCATTTTTTGGCCAGATAAAGCTATGATCTCAACGAAGGAGCGCATCTCTGCAATACACTGCTTTTATTTGCAGTATAACTTTTGATCCAAATGTTCAGTTTCATTGAAAATTTCCTTAATTAAATAATTTTCTTTTATTTCAGTAAGTTTGAATTTTTTGGAATGATTATTTCGTATGTATTTTCTCACTGAATAGGCTTTGTTTATTATAGCACTATTTTGCTTCTCTTGATGTTACTCAAAAATTCTGAGTTTTGTAATTTAAGTACCTGCACATTCTGTATCACATTTTTGATTAGAATTAGAGTATGAGTTAAAATTTTATGTTTATGTAATTGTTAAAAACTAGTATTTCTCTTTAAAATTTTATAGTTCCATTGAAAATTTCAATACTTAATATAAAATACCCGATTTGTGACAGCTAATGAGTTTAATTAATTATAATTCAAAAATCAAGTCCTCCCCATCCTTTTTTTGTGTGTATTTTTCATGATATGAAAATAATATTAATGACTCTTAATAGTTTTCTCTAATATTTCTTCATAATTCTATATTGTCCCCATCTGTTGATACATAAGTGTGCAATGTGTGTTTTCAATTATGATCTAACCACCAAAAAAATTTATAATTAAGTAGGGCAAGTGAGGACTGGTTTTACATCACAATTTGATTCTGTGTTTCAATGTTTCTTCTAGCAATAAATTTTCTTTTACATATCATTGAAGTATATTAAAATATTCTGTGGACTTAACCCTTAGTATTAGTAAATGAAACTTCGAGAAACTTACAATTTGTTTTAGTGGGGTTTCGTGGAAATCTAATTTATAAATTTGTAATCAAATTCTCTATATTTTTGGATACCTTCTAAGAATTTTTCAGTGGTATGTTCTGTTATTCAAAAATAGGTAAATACTACTTTTGTGGTTAGAAATATTAATTTTTTGATACCTTTATTCCATTATCTTCCTTGACCTGTATCTACTAGTAGATAGAAACGAGTTTCAAATGCTCTAAACTGATTTAAAATAAGGCAGCTTTTTAATTTTTTATTATTCCTTTTCAACTATCTGTGGGCTTGCTCCTAAGTTTTTGAATTTGTATGTTTGTGTGCGAAACAGCATGAAATACAGTAACTTCTTGTTATGATTTTGCAAGCATTTTATTTATTGAAAACTAAAGTTAACTACTCAAACTATTTTCCAAAATCACCAGCAAATGTAAATGAAACAGGAAAACATTTAAGTATTGCTTGAAAAGATTATTTTTAGTACTCAAAAATATTGTACTGTAACTAGAACACAATGTTTAATTTTCAATGATTAACTTGTTGATTGCCTCTTTGTTGCAAAGTAATTTATATGAGCTATACTGTCACCAATGACCTCCATGGCAGTGAATGTGTTAATATATGGACAGTGAACTAGCAAATAATGATGCTAGAATAATAGCTAGCAAATAATGAACTAGCAATAATATGATAATGAACAAGCAAATCCTAAAATTATTAAACACGATTCTATTTAGAAAAGTTAATTTACTAATCATAAGAAATAATTTAAAAGCTTTTGTAATAAAAGTAAAGCAGGAATCTTATGCATCCCATTTTTGTTTAATTACTTAAAAGGTGGGATAATTTTAACTATTTCAAAATCATTAGAAAAAAAAAAGATGCCTTCTCTTACTGGCCTCTTCTAACATGTCTTTCTCATAAAAATACAACTAACTGTTAATATTTAACTAACAATTTGAACAATTTTCTCAGGATATAGCAATCCTTACAAAACCAATGCCTAGTTGTTCTGATATTGCTATCACTATCTTTAATGCTATTATTTGGATTTTGAGGTTTGCCCTCAACTATGGGATGGGAATCACAAGTTAATTAAGTAAATTTAAACTTTTAATGCAAAAATGGAATTGATAGAGCTTAGTTTATAAATATTAAATGCTTGAACACATTAATATTAACAAAAGTCTTTAATTTTAGTTTCATAAATTTAATTTTATCAAATTTATATTATTTATGTTGAGCGATATTTCTTAATGAGGAAGAAAAATCAGAATATAAATGTATGAATAATTCTTCTGTCTGGAAAAGATTATTTTGCTTACACTAAGCAAATAAAAACTTGCAAAAAGTTAAAAATGATTGGGTTCACCATTATTTGCTACATTACTAGGGGTATATTCCAAATTATGAAACATATGATGCATAGTTTTACATTTCGAATTCTGTTGTTGTAACTCAGTATTCCGTTTTTAATACAGACATTTATAATTTGTTATTATTTCTTCTCAGTCTTAATTTTTGTTAATTTAGGAATTTGGGAAATAAATTTGGCTAATTTTTAAATTATTTTATTATTTTATAACAATTTCTAATCTTTAAATAAGGTAGCTCGATGAAGAGCTCCTATAATCCCCCTGTCTATGATCATTCCCATGCTTTACCCTGCTTAGTGATGCTTGTAATTTTTTTTAATAAATGCCACTATAGCTTTAAAATGCTTAACATGATTTTTCATCATGCATGCTGAAGTTATAACCACCCATAATTCTTGAATTTGAGTCTGTTTTTATAGTATTCCTTTTTCTAGCGTTTAGTTTAGGTTCAGATATTATCTTGAGGCCTCTTTTATTTTTTTAAAAGCCTTTTTCCGATTTCATTCTCTCTTTTCCATCTTCCAAAAGAGTTTTTAGATTAGAAGTGTGAATATACAATATAAGTCCTCCAGGCAAATTTCTAGGGTGGGGCTCCATTTTTCAAGGATAAGATATAAGGAACAATATGTAAAGATAGTTGTATGTTGGACCACTTTTTCTATTATATGACGCAGAAAATAACTATTTACATTCTTAATTTCGTTATAGATATCTTTTTTTTTAAAGCATCTGTACAATTTTAGTTTTCGCCATCTATGAATAATATAATGTGGAAGGTTACCTAAAAAAGAAAAATTGTAATTGCATGCAAAGTCGCTTTTGATGCAAGATGGTTTTGTACTTTTGAACATAATATTAGCTGTACTACTGTCATAATTATCTCTGAATTCCTAATGCAATGAAGAAGAAAAGGAACCAATCTCAACCTACTATAAAGAAGCTTCTACACTGGTAAAGTTCAAAGTTGCTGTTCTTGTCAGACTGTCTTTTCTGGCTCTCTCTTTGATAATAATGCAACGTGCTTTGTCTTAAGTAATCTCATTTATTCTTCTCCTGCTGTTCTTGCTTTATTCCACTTGATAGATCAGATTTTATTATTGGCTTTTGCAAACATATTAGCCAGACTCTGAACTCCTTTCTTCGTCAATCCATATTTCATCTTTGCCATTTTGTTTATGTATTGCTCTAAATATAGCTCTTCTTTTTCCGAAAATGCTGACTTCTTAAAAGCCCTCAAAAGCCTAATTGTTACTGTGAATTTAACATTAAACACTTTGCACGGCTCTCTAATTGAAATTTTCGTTTTTCCTTCACCATGCTTATTTTATAGCTTCAGGACCAGTATTTTCATGTTTCGCTCCTTTTTTTACTTGGTTTGTTATTATAATCTGAAAAAGATTATGATGAGTAGCATCATGTATCCTGAATCAGAGATCCATGGTACAGGATGGGTTTTTGATTCAAGGTACAAGAGGTAGTAGTTTACAGCTCTAACGCTTGGTAATCTTTACATGTTATGCTCGAACTTACAAACAAATCTATATCTACGTATCAAATTATGCTCCAAAAATTGGATTAAAGTGGAAATCCTCAAATAATTCTTGGATGTGTGTAAATATAAAATAAATACATATGTAATTTAAAATTTTTGCTTTCTATATAGCTAAAACGATTCCATAAATGCCCTCATTAACAAAACCTAAGTGCTAAACATATTTCTACTAAGTACTAATAAATATTGCTTGAGGAGGTTTAAAACTGCTTTCTGTAGAATGGTAGCCCATACTAAGATAATGGTTAGCAATCGAAGGTATATTGTCCAAAATACAACAATTTTCCCTATGTGCTTTTATAATTGGGAGCATATATTAAGACCTTGAATCCCAAGCATTTAATCAGCCCTGCCACTTTGTAACTATGCCATTTTCCGTGGACGTTATTAGTTCAACAGAGATGATTTGAAAATCGAGGAATACAAAATATATAATTTAAAAATTCAAGGGTAACTGGAGTACTCCTATAACCATTTCCCCCAAGCCTGTTATCCGTTTGTGGCAAATCAATTTTTAAAACAGGGCAGTTGGGCACTTCTTTACACTAAACAAACAGAGAAAAATTGGAATGAAGTTGAACTTAATACTTTTAGTGTAATCTTGAAAATGAAGTAGTTATTTTTATTTTAATTGTGAAATTGCAGTTGCCAAACTAGCTTGAACTGAGCAAAGTCTCTAATTGTAAGAAGCAAAATTCCTTCCTTTTCATGAATGGTCTCTTGTCTGAACTGTTCTTATGATGTCTATCTACCTGGAAAAGTCAATGAACTTTGCAATTTTACAGGGAAAAACCTGGAAAATTTTCTTCAGTTTGAAGAGTTTTATTTTTCTTTTAAAACATTCTGTAGAAATTTGCCCTGAAATGATTTTTTAAAGCAACTTGATATTGCATGTTTTCTCCCTTTATCTAGTTCTTTATACGATCTTCCGCTCATTTCAGAACATTCCTCGTCTTTCCAGAGCCTTATAAAAACCCGTCTCAGTATTAATCCATATTGACCTCTCCCTTCTTCCAGCGGCCCAGCAACGAACAAAGACAATTGGGGAGAGGGAGGATGGAGCAGCTTCTTAAACATACGGGGGGGGGATTATTTAGTTCTTACCTTTCTACTAGAAGATTTGTGCTGGTCTAAAATGGGCCTTAATGAATCTCAAGATTTTATGGTCTGAGATTCAATAACGAAAGTAGTAATAAAAAATCCTATGCAAATTGGCAATAAATAAATAAAGCATGGAAAGCATGCAACAATTGATAATACCTTTCCTACTGATAAAAGGAATAAACGGAATTCAGTGTGAATATTCATTCACTTAATTCACTATTTATTCATTCATCAATTTAAAAAATAATTCTCAATATAACTTTTATTTGATATGGACGAAGAAAAAAAAAGGAGCTTCTTAAATCATCTATCAAACAGCAATATTCAGAGAAGAAAAACAAACAGAAATGCTAAAAGATTATATTTTAATTATAAGTTAATAGTTATTTGATATTAAATCATTTCCGAACCCATAAATTGCCATAAAATAAAAAGAAACTACGTAAAGATGCATTCGCAGGAGGCCTAGTTGTGCATAATAATTGTCCCGTCGGACAAATGTGTGCCATTGGGGGTCACGTGATCTTTCTGAGGTAGACATGGCCTTCTGTTGTAAAGCAGCAGTTGGCCTCATATGAACGCTACTTAACTCATAAAAAAAAATACCGGTATCCTGTATGCATTCCTGTTTGTAGACAGACGCTGTTTGATCTGAATGTCTGGCACATAGCCACGATCTGCATGATTTTAGATTACAAATGAACTGATTCTTAGAAAAGGCAAACTAGTTTACAGAGTGTTCTTCTCATTTCTAGTGTCGCACAGAAAAGTTATTCTGCGAGTTTTGCTAAAATGGCTGTTAATTTGTTTCTAAATACGGAGGTCTACTTGTAAGCTGATGTTTAATATTTTAAATCCGTTGATTTAATCAACTTTAGTTAAAATAGTACTGTAAAATATATTATTTTTATGTTGCAAATGTCAAAGTTAATCATAATTGGTGTGCTTCTTAGCACACCAATCATGATTAATTTTGTCTGATTCTAAATGGTCAACGTGGTTGGGACCTGTTGAAAAAAAAAGTCTTATTTTGCAAAAAGTTGCAATCAGCTTTTTCTTTAAGCAATATGGCAGTTAAGGTAATCATTAGCCATAAAAAAGGAAACATCAGAAAAATATTAAATTTAAAATTCTTCAAATCTATTACTTGTTTTGGCAAATTTTATAAATAAATCTCGACTTGGCGCTTCCATGCGTGATTAAGTAAAGAATCTGTGTCTGCAAACAGTGCTTCAGAGCTTAAAGAAACAGTCAGCTGAGAGAATTTCTCCAACAGTGGAATTTTTAGATGAATGAAGTTCTAAAAGAACTTTCAGTAATTGAAAAATAACAGTCGCCAAGTATTTTCTTAATGACCAAGTAATCGAAACTCGAATAGTATGGTGTTTCCGCACAGTTACGATACACTCCTCTTTCTGCTCAAATTCGGACTTGCCTGATATTTGTTTAACTCACAGTTTCTGAGCTCAAAATGAATCATTTTGTTCCTTGGGCACTTTTCAAACCCTTCTGAATTTCAGAGCAAAATAAGTTATCATTATTGTAATGTCCTAGCATTCTGGGGTTATTTTATTTCATTTTTCATCCATTCGCGCTTATTTTCTTCATACGCTATTCTTTTTGGGATCCGTCCTTAGGAATTGCCCACTAGGGTATAAGGAAAGTAATCTAATTATCTATGAATGACCCCAGTGTTATAAATTACATTCATTTCTACAAAAGTATTTTAAAGAGTACGCTGGCTTTAAATCTCTATTGGAACTTCTGGCCTCCTCATTGTCACATTGTCAATGGTGTTTTTAAAAGATGGTTATATATATATATATAGAAGGTGATCAGAATTAAAAAAAAAAAACCCTAATCTGAGCTCTCTATACTGCGAACTACTCAGTGTAAAGACATCAAAATTGTTGAACATACCACTTTACCGACCGGCCGTCGATTAATCGACGTTTTGTTCTCAGCGCTTACCAACCGGCCGTCGATTAATCGACGTTTTGTTCTCAGCGCTTACCAACCGGCCGTCGATTAATCGACGTTTTGTTCTCAGCGCTTACCAACCGGTCGTCGATTATTCGACGTTTGCTCCCCAGCGCTTACCGACCGGTCGTCGATTAATCGACTTTTGACCGATCTGTGGTGACTACGTTTTCCACCAATTCAGCATGCCCTGAAAAAAATTCAGCTGTCGTTTTCAAAAATTCAGCTGAGCGGACGGTGAAATGGCATAGTATGTTCGAACCGCTACCGGTCGGTAAAGTGATACTATTCAAGACATGGGGAAACGGATTACGTGAAAAAAAAAACTAGTTCCAGAAATATCGATAGATGGCGCGTGACAACAGAATATATGCTGAAAAGACACAAAATACACATTTGTAACACGTTTTATTAGAACGTATGAAACATTCAGTCACAAGGATCTTATCGATGTAAGGGAAATTGCTCAATACGTTTCCTGTCTTCAAGATGTAAAATCTGCATTCTACGGATCGTAATTGGTCAACTGAGATGATTCTCACATGTAGAGTGATACTATCTTTCAAATCTGCCGAGTTACCAGACTTCCCCAATAAACAATGTCAATGCAAAGGTCAGTCGCTTCTCCCTGTGGATAGGCAGCAACTGCTGATTGTAACTAATTTTGTAAGGGTAAAAATGCACCATTTTTCTCAGTACGTTCCGCACTGTAATGTAGAGAACACCCAGTGCCGCAATACTGCACGTACAGCCTACAGCCTAATGTAATGATATTTTAAACTCTTAATTTAGCCCATAGTAATTTTATTCTCTTATTTCATGATCCGATTCCACTTTTTCTACTTAATTAATTCAAGAGAAGTTTTGTAAAATTGCTGAATTGGCTAAAAGACGACACTTTCACACGTTCCGCGTGAAGGGCTAGAAAAATGTCCAATAAGCACATTCTTTTTTAATCAGATCCCTGCGTTTAACTTGCTTGTGATTGACATGCGTCAGGAATCCCTATCAGAATCTTAATAATATATTAGCACTGTAAAGAAATATTTTCCCTATCATTATCTCATTTTATATAAGACGAGGGATAATTAATTTCTCTTCTTCCCTCTTTTGCTTTTGTGCCGCGCAGAGAGCGGACGTGCCTTGTCCGTGCCTTCTTGTAAATAAATTATGCCTTCCCAGGATGGATTAAAGCGAATTTAAAAATGCAAAATGTCTCTTCTATGTCTAGATTTTTTTTTTCTGACCAAAAATAATGTATAGTTTTAGGTAAAACTTTTCACTCTGTTTTTGTTTGCCCCCCCCCCCGTGATAAATTTCATTTTTTAAAAAGATTTCAACTTTAGTTCATAATTATAATTGATTTTTTGAGAGACATCTCAGCTACATAACAGTTTAATACGATAAGGAAATTTATTAATAAATTGTAAGTATTTATGTAAATGCCGGGGGGGGGTGCATTTCTCTTGTAATATACTTTTATATAATATTGAATAGTTCTTCTGTTTCTATATCTATGCAAAGCATATAAATTAGCAATTCTAACCTATATGCATACGTATCTTGTTATATATTTATCTTTAATTACATATTCGTCATATTTTGCTTTCAAGTTTAGTGAAAAAATACATTTCAAGTTAGAACTATTATGCATTTTTCTGAATCAGAAAAAAATAAATCACATTATATTAAATGTTTAAATCTTTCTCATAGATTAAAAATGTCTGGACATCCTTCTTCATCTGCTTGGAAGAATCAAGATGATAGAAGATATCAGCCTTCAATATCTCAGGATGAAAGAAGATATCAGCCTTCAACATCTCAGGATGAAAGAAGATATCAGCTTTCTACATCTCAAGATGAAAGGAGATATCAGCTTTCAACATCTCAAGATAAAAGAAAGCATCAGCCTTCAGATGAAAGGAGATATCACCCTTCAACGTCTCCAGATGAAAGAAGACATCACCTTCCAGCATCTTCAGAGGAAATAAGACATCACCTTCCAGCTTCTTTAGAGGAAAAACATCACTTTCCAGCATCTTCAGAGGAAATAAGACATCACCTTCCAGCTTCTTTAGAGGAAAAACATCACTTTCCAGCATCTTCAGAGGAAATAAGACATCACCTTCCAGCTTCTTTAGAGGAAAAACATCACTTTCCAGCATCTTCAGAGGAAATAAGACATCACCTTCCAGCTTCTTTAGAGGAAAAACATCACTTTCCAGCATCTTCAGAGGAAATAAGACATCACCTTCCAGCTTCTTTAGAGGAAAAACATCACTTTCCAGCATCTTCAGAGGAAATAAGACATCACCTTCCAGCTTCTTTAGAGGAAAAACATCACCTTCCAGCATCTTCAGAGGAAATAAGACATCACCTTCCAGCTTCTTTAGAGGAAAAACATCACCTTCCAGCATCTTCAGAGGAAATAAGACATCACCTTCCAGCTTCTTTAGAGGAAAAACATCACCTTCCAGCATCTTTTGAGGAAAGAAGATATCACCCTTCAACATCTCAAGATGAAAGAAGATATCACCCTTCAACATTTCAAGATGAAAGAAGATTTCAGCCTTCAACATCTGAAGATGAAAGAAGATTTCAGTCTTCGTCATCTCAGGATGAAAGAAGATTTCAGTCTTCGCCATCTAAGGATGAAAGAAGATTTCACTCTACGCCATCTAAGGATGAAAGATTTCACTCTACGCCATCTAAGGATGAAAGAAGATTTCAGTCTTCGCCATCTAAGGATGAAAGAAGATTTCACTCTACGCCATCTAAGGATGAAAGAAGATTTCAGTCTGCGCCATCTAAGGATGAAAGAAGATTTCAGTCTTCGCCATCTAAGGATGAAAGAAGATTTCAGTCTTCGCCATCTAAGGATGAAAGAAGATTTCAGTCTTCGCCATCTAAGGGTGAAAGAAGATTTCAGTCTTCGCCATCTAAGGATGAAAGAAGATTTCAGTCTTCGCCATCTAAGGATGAAAGAAGATTTCAGTCTTCGCCATCTAAGGATGAAAGAAGATTTCAGTCTTCGCCATCTAAGGATGAAAGAAGATTTCAGTCTTCGCCATCTAAGGATGAAAGAAGATTTCGGTCTTCGCCATCTAAGGATGAAAGAAGATTTCGGCCTTCGCCATCTAAGGATGAAAGAAGATTTCGTCCTTCGCCATCTAAGGATGAAAGAAGATTTCGTCCTTCGCCATCTAAGGATGAAAGAAGATTTCAGCCTTCGCCATCTCAGGATGAAAGAAGATTTCGGCCTTCGCCATCTAAGGATGAAAGAAGATTTCAGCCTTCGCCATCTCAGGATGAAAGAAGATTTCAGCCTTCGCCATCCCAGGATGAAAGAAATAAGCCTTCAATATCTGAAGATGAAAGAAAATATAAACCTTCAACATCTCGATCTAGAACAAGTGCAGATTATGCACTGGATCTGCAATATTTTCTGAAAAAAAGAGCAGAAAGTTAGTTGAAAATATTATTTTCCCAAATTTTGGAATTTTTGTTTATTTAAATTTGCTTCAAGTTTCCTAAATATTTGCTTATTGAAGAGTTGATAAAATTCGTATCATACATTTATCATTAATGATTGAGATAGTAATCCAGATAAAGTGCTTCTTTCTTTTGTAGATATAGTTAGTTATTTGTCATTGCTACTTTTGTAATAATTTAATTCTATAATACCCCGAAGTGTCATGATTAATGGGTCCAATAGAAAATTCTCAAATCAGTATCTAACTCGGCATGCAAATTTTAGTTTATTGGGGGCAAGTACCATAAAGAATCTAGTTTTCATATATATTCATACAAAAAATATTAAATTAAAAAATAAATTAATAAAATAACTCACAAAGTAGAATTATTTCGTTGTCAATTGCTCTTTAATATATAATGAGCTCGTTTGATGACTCAGTGTCGCCCTTCTTTTCTTTTTAATGTGTAATTTCTCTGTAGGAAACTAATGTTTTTAATCTTTTGCTTTATGAGTAGAATGTATATCTCCATTAGAGTGTACTGATTTAAAAATTTCTTGCCTTTTTTTAAAGTAAGCTTTGACCATCTGTCATTCTTCTAGTTATAATTTGTTTTCTGACGGATGCGTGTCTGAAGTGCCTCCTTTTATTGTAGCAATTTGCTCACGCATTTCAATAATCTAACTCTTTACTTAGAGGATCCAATCGCACTTGTCTCTACTAATAAACTAATGCTTGCATGATTCATATGCAAAGTAAAACATTAGAGAATTTTTAATTCATCCAACTTATCGCGCTGCATCGAAGTATTAAGTTACTACAAAAGTAGCAGTGGTAATAACTAGTATTCCGTAGATATCATCACCATTAACTTCCAGATGTAATTGTCTAGAAGGGTTGTCAGCTGCTTAACAATATCAGTGTATGTCCCTGTTTCGGTCTTATCTTTAAAATAGATTTTTTTTTTTTTGTTTCGATTTTGAAATTTGCATTTCATGTAAGTCAAGATATTACTGTATAGTGGAAAGGCAGGGTGGCCAGCCGATCGAGAATTCCGGGAGCTCGGGAAAAATCAGGGGAAAATTATTATATATTATGGAAATTTTTTTTATAAATCGGTAATTTTTATCGAACATGATAATTTCCTGGTAATTTTTCATAACTGGAATGAAACATCATTGGCAACTAAAGAAAATCAAACTTTCAGTAAAAGTCTAAAACAGACTATAGAAGAGAAAGATTAATCACCATATCCAATTTATTGCATATATGTATAAATACATAATATTTTCGCCGGAAGTTTTGTTTTCTTCTTTTGTCAAAACTGCAAGTTATCTGCATAATTAACGAAAATAGTTTTGTATGTTATGGAAAAAGGCAGCCTAACTAAAGCTCAGCTCCTGTTACTGTTATGATTTTAAACTTTAATGGGTCTCTTTGATTTAAAAAGTCATATGGAGCTATACTCCTCCTTTCTTCCCTCGAACGCCAAATCGATTATACCACGTGCACGAAAGCGGAAGCATGTACTTTTGGTATTAATATTCTAAACTGGTTATAAAATATTGATCCATTATTATAATTCCAAAACAATTTATTTAAAAAAAAGTATTTTACAATAATTATTTTTTCCTTCTTCTCGGAGATCTTTTTGTTGAATTATGAAGTAACGGACATTATTCCTATTATTTCCTTAAAACATTTTCTTTGTTTATTTTTAAACATTATGAACACGGATTATTAAATTCTTGATATGAATGGATGCGGTGAAAGTCATGAAATGCACATTACTGCTAAAATTTTCTTTTAACATTTTTTTAAAATTTTGTGTTCGTTTAAAATCCCCCATACATTCAACAAAATGCCCTATAATTTAAACATAATATTAAATATGAGAAATTAATTTGTTTGATACATTATAGGTAAACATGTTTGTTGTAATTTTTTCAAAAAAAAAATTTTTTTTTAAGACAAAGACAGAATTTTTCTTATACGGTTTGTTGTGTATGAAACTGTTTGCCACAAAAACTTATATTTCCACAGTTCATACTATCTTTTTTTGAAATTTATACCTCTAAAACATTTTTCTTATGCAATAAAGAAAAAAATCGATAAGGACCAATTTTCCATTTTTTTCTATTTTACTGGTTGAGCATGGAGCCAGTGGATTTTTTAAAAAAATTATAATTGGTGAGCTGAAAGTCAATGCATTTTTGATTTCATTAAAAGATTTTTGATGCAGAGATTTCATTTTGTAGTTGTAAATGAATATTTTTTCATTAGTAAAATTACTGTTCGGTTCTGATTGGAGTGTTGAGGAACAGTATGGATATGGGGAGACCCCACTGGAAGGAAACCAATAATTTCATTATTAAGCCTTCCACCAATATGCATATATTTTTGTACTGCATTTTTCTTGAATAAATTTGACAAACACTTTTGAGATATGATTGA
This sequence comes from Argiope bruennichi, assembly GCF_947563725.1. NCBI lineage: Eukaryota > Metazoa > Arthropoda > Arachnida > Araneae > Araneidae > Argiope > Argiope bruennichi. Next base: position 88,507,586 of record NC_079162.1, read on the forward strand.
GATATTTTTAAATGTTGACTGGTTGGCTAAAAGTCTCTCTAGATGACCATGTTACCTTCTAGTGTTTTACTTAACTGAAGCTTATCTGAAATTCAATAAGTGAAAATGATGCTTTTTTTTCCCTAAGAATTAAATTTTATTTTCATTAATTTTAGTTAAAAGATTAGAACATATTGTGCAACATTTAAAAATAATGAAGTAAAGCGACATCGTTCTCAGGATATTAGAAACATCCGAAAAATGTCCGGGACATTTTTTAAAAAAAACCTGGAAATGTCAGGGGAAAGGCAGGGAAATTCAAACAGCAGAAATACTGGCAACCCTGAAAGGGTTTATGAAAACTAAAAATGTTTTAATTTCCGTTTATGATTACATGGGATTTACTGTCAAATGAATGTGTATTTAAAGCATGATTTCACTTAATTCATGATAAAATATTTTTAACTTGAGTTTTGTGTTGAATGATCTTGCAAATGATTGCATCAAAATTTAATGCAAAGAATCTAGTTTTGTTATTTTTTAGCGAAATGTTATTATTGTCAGCGCAAGTGTTAAAGCTATAATCAAAAATCAATAAAAATCTGTCATACTAATGTTTTTTTAGTAAAAATAATTAAACTTTGATTGTTTTGTTGTATAAATTCAAAAAAAAAAAAAAAATGGAAAAAGTAAAATTTAATACAAATGTGTATGTATTCAAACTTACTTTTTTGGACTTCATTCTCATTAGATAAGTAGCAAATAATTGTTTAAATCCTATAAACAATGAAAAAATCTAAGTAAAAAATACCCTGTTGCTATTCCTAGACTAAATTTCTACTTGATATTTAATGAAACAAACATTTTGTGAAATAATATGTTGATCAGGGTTGCCTTTCCATGATACAAAAGGGCACTTACATTCATTATTTATAACGACAATGTGTACAAAATTTATATGCAGTGTTATATTAAAATTCTGTTTTTGTTGATTATATGAAGTTTAATTGTATAAAGAAAAGTACATCAATTTTAACGCTTCATAACTATTTGTATCCAGGTAGGAAGTTCGTCCATTTATATACATGGTTACAACATTAATAATAAAAGAAAAACATAGACCTTGTCTTATAAATAAAATCACATTATGAGGGATTTAATCCAATAAAATTCTTAATATTTTATGTAAAATTTTATTTTAGTAGTTTAATTGCTAATAGAAAAGTATGAAGATTATGAAGTGTTTAAAGTTTTATCATATTCATTGACATAAAGCCATTAAACTAAACGTAAGCTATACATCGTTTAACTATGCTTTGGCCATCAGATTTTTGGAAGTTCAGAGATTTAGATTAAAAAAAAAAATACTTATTATCTATATTTTCAGTTTGAAAGTTGATTTTGAATTTTTTTAATCGAATGTCCACTTTATGGCCAAGAAGATTTAACAAACTGCTGTTAGCTTGCTAACACCCTTGACTATAAAATGTTAAGAATTTCACAGTTTATTTGCAGTTTAACCCTTTCTAGGGCCGTGGGAAGTATGCTTCCCACCAAATTTATCAATCTTTGTATGAAATTTTGTAGATTGGCATTTCTGACAAATTTTTTTAGAAAGACAGAAATTTAGATGCTTCAGTTCTTTATCTCAATCAAAATGATGTGATGTGTCTTGGTTTGTTACTTAATTATTAATTAACCAAATTAATTAATCCAATTAAATTTGTCTAATAAGTCCCTTTCCCCTAATCACTTTTTTTATTCTAATTTTAAGTCTGAAAATATTTTAACATAATATGACTAGAAAAAAATGGCCCTTTAAAGGGTTAAAGAAAGTAAATCTTTTTGTGTCATAAAATTTCTATTTTTGTTTAAACAGCATTATGCTGTCAAACTGTTGGTGTCATTCGTTTTAGATTCCATAATTTTTATTAGATATAATAATTTAAGGCAGAGTTTTGAGTCATCTTGTTGTTAAGATGCTTGATTAAAATGTATTCTTTTCAGATATCAGTAACAATTGAATTAAGACTGTAAAGCAATCTGTTTAGAACTCTAAATCTTTTTCTAATGGCATTTCTAAATCTCTTTTAGCGATTTAATGTCCATGTTACTTATTGACAATCGCTTGAATTATGAAGAAAGCTTATGAATGAAGTTGAACTTAATTGCTATCGATGTTTTTTTAATGGTTATGGTTGAAATGGAAGTTGTTATTTAGCACTGTTTATGATAAAGTTAATCAGTATTTTGATTGAAAGTTGAAATCTCTAAATTCTATTTTTCAGGTGATGATAAGACTAAATTCTATTTTTTAGTGATGATGAGACTATTTTTCAGGTGATGATAAGACTAAATTCTATTTTTCAGGTGATGATACTAGTCATAAACCAAGAAAGAAGGTGATAGATATTCGCCTCAGTACGGCTGCTCAATTTTTTGAGGAAGAGGAGACAGTGGAAGAAACAGTGACTACCGAAAGAATTGCCAAACTTTTAAGAAATGCATCGTTAGATGTAGATGTGCAAAGTAAACTAAAAACTTTGCAACTTGTACAGAAATTAATTATACAAAAAGAACCCAAACTTCTTGATAATTTTTTAGATGAGGTTGTTAGTTTTCAGCATGATAAAAGTCCTGAAATTCGTATATTTGTTCTGAAATTCATTGAAGATGCTTGTAAATTTGATATTCAAATTCTTCCTAAAATAGTGGGGAACATGAAAATTTTGCTAGATGATACCACGATATTTGTTAAGAAAAAAGTTATCCAAACAACAGCTAAATTATACATCCTTACCATTAAATGGTTTTGTTCAGCCAAAAGTGTTGACGAAGTTATGGAAGCAACATGGGCATGCATGGCTCAACTGAAACGTAATATATTTGCTCTACTTGAATCTGACAATGAAGGAATTCGCGCTTTGGTTGTGAAATTCATGGAACGCATAGTTATCATTCAAACTTTCAGAGACCAATATTCCCAAGATGAATTATCGTTAGATAAGATTCCTGTCATACTCAACATTTTTAGACCTCGGAAAATGGAAGAAGAAGCAAAGGTCATTTTTCAACGTATTGTAGATCTTCATTGCGCTTCGCATGTTTCAAGTTTTAACTTAATGACTTGCATGCAAGTTTTAACTACCATTACAAGAAAAAGGTTTGAATTTTTTCCAAAAGTTTTGCAAGCATTTGAATCGTTGCATGCAAATTTACCACCTACTCTGAGTCAGTCTCAAGTAAGTAGTGTGCGCAAAAGTTTAAAATTGCAGTTATTTATTCTAGTGAAACATCCTGGAGCTGTAGAATTTCACTCTCGTATTTCAATTATGTTATCTGATTTGGGCGCATCACCACAACAAATCAATAAATGTTTTCCTTCTGTCGAGAATACTAAGAAACGTGCTTTTTCGAGAGATTTTGATCGAGATTGGGTTAAAAGATCTAAACTTGGCGATGAATTCTTTAATACAAAAGCATCTGGTTCTTCATCTAGATCTGGATCTATGAAAAACAAAGCTAAAGATACGGCAATTGATATAACTGCTCAAGATTTAGTGCCAAAACTTACACCCATAAATGTTGCCGATTTGGTTCTTGTAAGTATGTTAAGTCTGACACCTCATCTTCCTACTCACTTTCGGTCAACCTATACTCCTATTGCTGCTGCTGGTACTGAACCGCAAGTTAAGCATTTATCACGCCTTTTAGCTACACAGCTGACCATTGCTGGTCTTGGCAAAGGTGCAGAAGAAATGAAAATGCAAGCTCATAATGCAAAATTGGATTTGAGCGATGACGATGATGAATTTGCATCTAAACAAATTCAAACAGTTGTTGGTCAGACTGTAGATCCCAGGCCTAAGAAGCAGGGTCTTGTTTTGATGCCTAGTGGTGGACCTCCTACCAAAAGTAATAAATATTCAAAAAAGTTGGACTTCGCATCTGTGGCTAAGCCATTTACAGACGAAGAATCTGACAGGTTAAGTCGCGCAGCTTTCAATCGAATTTTAAATGCTGAAAAAGCCATTGCAAAGAGAGGTACTGCGTGTATGCGAACAAAAATTCTGACTTCTTTAGCTACTCAGTTCAGAGGTGATTTCGCTACGGATTTGAAGAATCATATTTTAGAAAACCCTCGTAGTCGCTTAGAATTAGCTTTCAGTTGGATTTATCAAGAGTATTCTTCTTATAAAGGATTTGAAAGTTCTACGGAAAGACCCGTCGAGTTTTATGAAGAGACAATAGATAAACTTGTAGGTGGAATATTGAAAACCGACGATCCAAATCGACTTGCATTTAGTCGATTTTTTGTCGAACCTCCTTTTATTACTTCAGGTATGGCGGAATGTCTTAAGAAAATATGTATCGATGAAGCAGTTACAGAAATTGGGATTCAGCTAGCTAAAAACATGACTATTAGAAGACCAACAAAAAAACTATTGTTTTTAGGAGTAATATGTGATCTCACTCTTCATGAAAAAGTTCATATTCGCTCCAAAGCTGTATCTGCAGCTGTTGAAGTCTACGAAAATGGGAGCATGAGATCATTCATTGAAGCTTTTGCATTAAGGAGTTTAAAGTTTTTGCTTCATGACGCTCCATCACCCTCACAATTCATATATTTTACTCAACCCCCTCGTGCATGGTCTGAAGAATTAACAAAATTATGCTTACAATTATATTTAGCTGTACTCCCTATGAATCATAAGTTAATTCATGATCTTGGAACTGTTTATGTAGAGACTTCAGCTGATATTAAACGAACGATTCTTCGAGCCTTGGAAACTCCATTTAAAGGAATGAGTATGGAATCTCCAGAGCTTCTTCGTTTTGTTGAGAAATGTCCAAAAGGGGCAGAGACAATAGTAACAAGAATAATTCATATTCTAACTGATAAGGCTCCTCCTTCTGCTGAACTTGTTTCTCGTGTTCGTGATTTATATCGGAAACGAGTACCTGATGTGCGTTTTCTCATTCCAATCATTAATGGACTTACAAAAGCGGAAGTTATAGCAGCATTACCTGAACTAATAAAATTGAATCCAACTGTTGTGAAGGAAGTTTTCCATCGCCTTTTGGGAAGTAGTTTTCCTAGTCCTGTCACCCCTTCTGAACTTTTGGTCGCCCTGCATAAAATTGAACCAGAGAAATGTAATTTAAAAATAGTAATTAAAGCTACTTCATTGTGTTTGGAAGAAAAGCAAGTATACACTCAAGTTGTTCTTGCCATGGTTCTGCAAGAGCTAATGGAGATAAATCCGCTTCCTATATTGTTTATGAGGACAGTTATACAGTCTCTTACAAATCATCCACATCTTTTAGGTTTCGTGACTAATATCTTGCAGCGTCTTATTTTAAAGCAAGTTTGGAATGAAAGGAGAATATGGGAAGGTTTCATTAAATGCTGCCAACGTACTAAACCACAATCATTTCAAGTACTTTTGCAATTACCTGGTCCACAATTACAAGAAGCTCTTGATTCTTGCCCTGATTTACGTGATCCGCTATGTCACTTTGTGCGATCTTTCACTGATCACCAGAAAAGTCATGTTACCAAAGAAGTGCGAGCAGTTCTTGAAGGTTTCAGAATTGAAATGGGTCTAAAAGATGAGTCAGATTCCATTTCAGATAAGAATTCTGACGATGATGAATCACCAGGTGAGCCTATGCCACCTGGAGAGGAACTTATGCCACATCTAGATGAGCCTGTGCCACCTGGAGAGGAACTTTTGTCGCCTGGAGAGATTTTGTCACCTGGAGAAATTATGTCTCCTGAAGAGGAGCTTATGCCACCTGGTGAGGAGCTTATGCCACCTGGAGAGGAAATTATGCCACCTGGAGAGGAGCACATATAGTTAATTCTCATGAATTCAAAATGTTCTGTAAATATATTCCATTATCTGTAATATAGTGAAGTCATAATGCTTATATTTAATTTGAAACTTGGCAGATATGAAGTTATATAAGTATTGATTAAGAGATTAATATCTCGTCATACAAAATTCATTAAACTGAGTATTTTCTTTATCTACTACTTACCTCTCGCATTTTCATGTTTTAATTTATTCTCTTGAGTAGAATTCTCTATTTTTAGGGTATTTTTTGTTGTTATTATTGTTGTTTTGTGTCTTATTAAGATTTCTACCATTTATAGAAAAGTCATGTTTTCTGTCCTGTTCTCTTGAAAAACTTGCATTTTCAAATCTGAAATAAATGGATTTCCTTTTTTACTACATTGTCCTGTTAAAAATTATTTTCTTTGTATTATAAGCCATGTTTGAGACTTAATTTTTTCCTCTTTTAAATGGAATAACTGGTGCAAAAATTTCAGTTTGTTATTTAAAGTTATTAATTCATTCAATATGCATCATTTTCAGAAAGTGACCATTATTAGTTAAAATCAAAAATGCATTAATTTTGATAAGCAGAAAATATTTTGAAGGTTTTTAATGGATAGTATTTGTAGGGTGATAATTTACAAATAATGCTCAATTTAGCGAAGTTGTTCTTTTGTGTCTGTGTGATGTAATTAGTTATATCTCTATACATCTCTTAATTTGAATACTATGTTTCTCTTATGAATATGTGTTATACCTCTCTTAATTTGAATCAATTTTTTTTCCCTTCTAGTTTTTTCCTACCTTTGGTACTTACCATTAAGATATCCGAAATTTTGTTGTAGTAATAATTTTCCACTTTTAACTTTTTAACTATTCAGAAACATAAAATTCATTCCATATTTAAAGCTGTTCTTTTCAATATAATTGTTTTTGATTTGATAACTATTTGAGCTCGTATGTATTATGCAGTTTCCTAAACTACAATGGCAAATTACAGAAAATGAGTCAATTTGTCCTTTTTAAAAATTTTTATGGGAAACAATACTTTTCAAAAACAAATTTGAAGCATTTCAAACAACTGCATTAAACTGAGTTTTAATTTACAATTTGATTCTGAGTTTTTTCCCACTATATATAACATTCACTTGGCATAATTAAAAGGCCTTGGTTAATTTTATATTTCATGTAGTTTTTTTAATATTCTATTCATTTGATGCTGTAAGAGAGTTGAATATAATGCTTTATAAAATATTGAATATTCATGCATCTGTGTTAGAATATGCCTCTAGATTTTATCACATGACTTTAAATTGTATTTCAAGCATCACAAAAAGCAAATACGGCTGTGAAACAACTGCTTATTTGTTATTTGATGTTTATCTTTTTTTTATGGGAAATATTTGATGTAGTATTGCTGTGTATTGTAGATTTGCACTGTTTTTCTCTTTTAAATGTACACTGTGTCATTAGTTGAATTGAAACATGTAGAAATATTAATACTTTATGTGATAAGATGTATTAATGCAGTGTTGTCATAAAATGTGTATAAAACCATATTCATCTGTTTTTAATTTTTGAATTTTTATCCATGTCTAGTGGAAAAATTGTGAAACTGGAGAAATATTTCTCAATTGGAATAAAGCTAAAATTGTTTATTAAAAAAGTAAGACTTGAGATTACCTGCTACCAAATAAAAGGGGGAAAAAGTTTCCTCTCTTTCTTGATTGAGAGAAAATGTTAATGCTGAGTCTAGTAAAAAAAGTGGTTGGATGTTTTACTTAAAATTGTACATGAATGCTTTTAGTTGTTCCATCAAGTTTATTTAATGAACTAAATTAGGAATTCATCAAAATATCGTATTTTTATGAAGAAAAGAAATTTTGTCTTAATCACATTCAAAATTGAATGAGGGAAAGAATCTGTGCAATGTCTCATCTGTATTATAATTTGATAAACATATGGGTTTTAGTAAAAAAAAAAAAATTGCTAAATGTCATGTTTATTAATGATCATAATATTTATTTTCTCTTTTGTAATATTTTAATTGTTTTATTAATTGCAATAAGTAAAACTTATTGGCTTTACTTTGCAAACTTAATTTTTTTAAAAATTGAGTCAAATGATGAAATTTTATTAATTTTTATTTCATATGGTTATCTTGTTTGCTGCATTGTACATTGTAAACTAATTTAATAATGTAACTTTTAAAGTAGCCATAATATTGTAATTAGCTTTTAAACATATTGCTACAAAGAAACTTTGTTGATTGGTGTAATATTAATATGATTTCCTGGAAATATGCAAGAAAGAGTTCATACAATGTAACCATCATCCACTTAGTATTTTAGCCTCTCTTGCATGTTGTTGTGTGTATTAAGCCTTTGCTGCAAATTTTGCAATCCTATTCCGCAGCTCTGAATGGACCTACTTTTGATGTTCTAATCAAGACAAGAAATGTTTTATTCAAATTTCAAATAATTTCTGTTTGATTGTACAGGCTTATTTTGACAATTTGTCAAAATACGAAAAATTAAAGTAAAATATGAATATTCTCTTTTGATTTATATTTCCAAATTCTGAAATTTATTTTATTATTTACATAAATTTTATTTTTATTCGATTAGAAATATTTCTACTTATCTAATATACAAAAAAAAAAAAAAAATGTCATGTTTCTACTCCGTAGGCAGAAAGTTACATTGGAAAAATAGCTTGGTATAACATTTCAGCAGTCAGTTTATTGCACTACTGGGTTGCCACTATACAGTCGTTGTGCAATACTGTTTCAGTTGGTTCATCATGTAGTGTGAAATTCTGTTACAAGATATGTAAAGCAGTTTCCTCAAATATGTTGCCGGTTGGTTGTGTATGGTTCACTGGTGCAATAACCACATTTATCCGTACTGCACCAGTCAAATCGTAAAAGTAGAATATATTTTTAAAAAAAACACACACACACATTTATTAAAATATAAAAGCAAGGGTATCAAGATAAAATCTCATAAGCTGTGATAATGAAAATAAAAGGTGACTTCAACATTTTATGATTCATACAAATTCGAAAATCTGATGCAATGTAGAAATATAAAAAAGAGAAACGTTAAATACTAACAGGAAAGAAGTGCTCAGTGCAAGAAAGAGCCAATCACTTTTAAGAATTTAAAAATATTTGGGTGGCATTTTTCATCCAAATATTTTTAATGATAACTCGTATTCCTTCCTCGTCTTATAATGTTAAAGGACACGAATTAAAAAAAACACAATAAGAATTAAAAGCAGGACATTCTATTTAAATATGAAGAATAATAAAATGAACTTGACATTTGTTGCATGTAGCCGTATTTTCGTCAAACATGTGGGTGAAGCAAGTGTGTCATTTTGACACGAATATCTTGGTTCAGTGGACCAACAGCAACATATGGGTGAATGACATGCCACTTTCGAAGCATATGTAGGACACAAGCATTGTAAAAGTTCCTAGAAATTTACGTCGAAGCTTTGAGACATTTTGTTATTAAATTTCCATATATTACTAATATTCTTTCAGTTGAATCTATTCTATCTTTGCATTTTCAGAGACATTGCTTTTAGTGGAGGAATAATCATTATGTAATGGCTCAACATGATTAGAATTTTTTTTTAGTATTGAATGGTTTCATATGTTATTAGAAATTGCATGTTTTATTTATTTATTTATTCATGAATTTCATCATTTGTCTCATTATTGTATATATTGATGTTTTTAAAAAAAATCACTTCAACATTTATATGTTTTAGTTTGTATATAATTTCATATGTATAAATTACATGCACTTGTAATTTTTTTTATTTACATTGGAATTCGAATTTCATAATTTTTTTGTAATTATGTATAAAATCGGAAGTTTTTAATAAATCATTATGCCATTAAATGTATTTGGCTATTTATTTTTTTTTAATAATTTTAAAACCGGACAGAAACACATCTACATTTGTACACATGTATATGTATGCATAATAATTTACTGAAAGACGTTAATACTTCATTACATTTTACAAAATGTAAAGTAATATTTCTGTTATTCTTTGTGTACTTAGATTGTACTTTTATGCAAGTTTTCAGAATTCTGAAAGGAATTTTATTCTGGTGGAATATTTCCATCTTGTTAATCACTCTTGATTAGCATTTCATATTAATATGAATTTTATTAAATAACGAATTGCAGTTTTCAAGTCTTAAGATATATTTAGTTTGAAAATAAATCCAATATTAGTGCATTTCAGCCAAAATTACTAAGAATTAGTCTATGTAGTTTTTGATTGTATAATGTGTAAATGCCCAAAGTAATACAAGTTGTTTTTGTTTTTCAAATGAAGATAGCTACATTTTTTCATCTCATCTATAAATATAAAACGCAAACGTACGTGGCACAGAAATCTCGCTTATTACTTCTGTAGAATGGCTACATTCAAATATCAACAACAACAAAAAAATATGAATTTTAGACTGCCTCATTCATTGAATATTTTTACAGGTGCATTAAATCCAACGCTTCGCTCAGCTAATTAATTGAGCTGCAAAATATTAGAAATATTCTAGAGATGTTTCGCCATCTCACCAGAAAGTACATTCAGTCAGAGGGAAGAAGATATAAATGAGACAAAGAAATAGACTTCTCTATTAAACAAAAAGTTTAATCGAACTCAAAAAATAGGCTTAACCATCTCGATTTAAGTAATCATGGTAAAGTTTCAGATCCATTAACGATTTCTCGACAAACCCATCAAAATCGTGAAACTCGTCCAAAAAACTCGCCTAAAGGCTGTTATTCTGGATGGGTATCAGAAATGGTAACAAGTTGCTTTAAGAGACTGAAAAAAAATTGGTTACAAATCGCCTCAAAAATTTTCAATTTTGGCGATAGAACATTAATTTTAAGTCTAGCCATATCGTTATGACTTCCCTATGAATACTGATATTCATATTTTCTGAAACAATTGTCTTACAAAATATGATCTTTGTTTTATCTTAAAAAATTATCTTTTTAATGGTATCAATTTCATTTCTGCGCAATTTCCTCTTTAAAAGAAATAATATTTTTAATTCAATTTAATATCATATCTGAAAAAATGTTTTTAAATGCTGAGAAGGAATTCAAACTATACATCAAAGCATTCAATTGTGTGCTTTTACCAGTCAGTAACTCAGTAGCAGGATTTTCACTCCCGTTTTTATTTCGTAATATATATACGTTTTTAATTTGCAGTATACTGATTGTATTCATGTTTTTCAGTCGTATCAAATGAATCATTTAACAACCTAAAAAGTCGATAAACTGGGCGAACGAACTGATCGCCAAAGGCAGCTAGTTGTTTTATAATCTTCACGAATAACGCCTTTTATTATTAGCAGCGGGTGTCTTAATTTGTCTGAAGCATGCATTTATATGGGCTAATGTGGCTACCAGCTTTCATAAACCACACAGTTGTAGTATAAACTGATATCCAGAATATGAGCCTTTCATGAGAACCTTTGTTAAGTATTATTTGTGCAGTGACCCTTTATTGATTTAGTGTAGTTAAAACAACATACTTATACATTCATTTTGGAGTAGATGAGTGTTTCATGATTATAGAATTGTGTGAGAAACATTTAAAAACATTTTTGCACCTGTAACAATCTGAAAAGATTTTAGGCAAATATTTTAAATGCACATATGCAAGTTATCTGTTGTTTATTGTGACTTAACAAATTGTTAACGATAATTCAGAAAAATAGTCTTTTGTAGATAAGTAGGATATGATGAATTTTATCGCATTTGATTTATGCGTTGATATTTTTCAGTGGTCCTTTATTGATTTTGTGAAGTTAAAACAACATATTTGTATATTAATTTTGAGGTAAATGAGTGTTTTATGATTGAAGAACTGTGTGTGAAACATTTTTGTACCTGTAGCAACCTGAAAAGAATTTTAGGCAATATTTTAAATGTACATATGCAAGTTATCTCTTGTTTATTGTAACTTAACAAATTTTTAACGATAATTCAGAAAAATAGTCTTTTGTAGATAAGTAGGATATGATGGATTTTATCGCATTTGATTTATGTTGTGACTTTTTTTTTTTTTACCTCTACTGATTCGATTCATTCTGTGTGATTGCAAATAAAATAATTTTAAGTTTTTAAAAACGAACATTTAATGTTGCCTAGATTTTTAGCGTTAAATAATTAACACTATTTTCTAAAGTAATTAGTGAATCCTTCAAACAGGCTGGAAAATCAGCCGATATTTGTTTGTAACATATATCGATTCAAAAACATTATCGTATCAATTACTATTATTCTATGGATTTGGAATTTAAAATGAAATCACTTCTAACATTCTTATTATTCAATGTATGGCAAAAATAAGATAAATAATCTTCAAAAAATAAATCTTTTCATTAGAATCTCTGTAAATGAGGGTTTTCTTCTGTAGGATAATGGCATTTTAGATTAGGTATGATAGCTCTATCCTCTTTTGATGAGTTAATCGTTTAACTAATTATTTTCTAGCTTTGGACCTCCTAAGAAAGGGCACCTAATTTTGATTTACATTTAGATTTCTAGTTTAAGAGCAACTGTATCTGGTAATATGGAAAATACCTTCAGCTTTATTATTATTATTATTCAAAAATTGTGGAATCTTTAAAATTATTTTATTCCGTCATTTCATTGAGAATTTAAACGAAGAATATAATTTTGAAGACTAATTTCTGCATGTGTTCTGCTTCTTGTTAGACAAACATCTGTATTTTTAAAAAGCAGATAAATTTTAAGCAATAAAAAAAATCTTAGAAATCATTACTACTTTAGACTCCTTTTTTTTTCCCTTCAATTTGTGTATTGAATATGAACTGGATATTTCTACCCATTAGAAATAAGTTTAGTTTTGTAAAGTTTGAAAATTATATTTACCGAAATATTGATATCGACTCGTAAATTACAAAATGATTTTAAAAGTTAATATTATCTCTCTCTGAATAAGAAATAAATACGGAATTTATCTAGTTCCAGCCAGTGAATATAAACGTTTTTATGTATGTTTCTTAGATTTATTTGAAATCATTCTTATAAAAATGGCAAAAAGTCGCGCGAAGAACCCCCCTTTGTTAAAGTTTGATTTACATTTATTTCCTACGGTCGAGGAAACAACACAGATATTTTTATGAAAAACCATCAAAAAATGTATAGCTTTTTTATTATCTCCACGTTATAAAAGCTTAAGTTTTGTCTCTAACGGTTGCTGTCCGTTCCTTTTTTTTTTTCCCCCAATAATACAGAGTCTGTGTTTGATTTACATGACTTTTAAATATTAAATAAAATGATTATAAATAATAAAAAAAAAGAACAATTGTTTTTTTAAAGGCCATTTCTTAAATGGCTGAGCTTCAAAAGTGTACACTTAGACGAGAAGAAAATATTTTCATACTGATCATTTGACCTTTTGAAGCTATTATTTTTATATTTTACGTTTTTCTATTTGGTTATTTTTACTTTTGCACGTTTATGTTTGACAAAATAATAATATATAGATAAATTATAGAATTTCTCTGCTTTTTATTTAAGATGAGATTATGATTTTCTTTTTTTTTTATATTTCGAGGTGTGTTAAAGTGTTAATTTCGCCTAAAAATAATAAGATGCGTATATTAGTGCATACAAGTTGCTGCATTTCGCGTGATTTAACCTTTTAATTGTTTTGCTTTTTTATTATCTTATAAGATTACACTTAACATTTTGGGAATATTCTTCTTACTGATTCAGTTAAGAATCTATAGAATACTTGAGGTGTTAATGGATTATGTGTGATTTTGTATCGAATTTTAGCGTCTTTGAATGATTTAGTTTCATTTTATAGATTTAAAAATATCCCTTTCCCCGTCCGTTTAACCCTTTTATCATTGTGGCTGTTCGACGAAGGGACAAGACGATTGAAGGGATATGTTAATAATTTATTCTGATGGGATTTCAAATTCAAATGCATTTAAAAATTGAATTAAAAAGCGCTCATAACAGCATAAAATTAAATTAAATTATTGCTTAAAATATCGACTAATATAATTTAATTATTGCTTATATCAATTGGTATATTGCGTATAAAATCAATTAGTATTGCATATATCAATTAGTATATGTTTAATTGTTATATAATACTTATTTAATAATCATTAAGCTCTAGCGTTAACTGAAAACTGAATACAAACTAAAAATGTTTAAACAGTAAATTTTAGCTCTTTTAGAGCTTTTATTGTTACCTGAATTTTAAGTTTTTTTTACAACGCATCTATTTTCTGCACTGGAAGGAGGAAATACATCACAAATAATAAAATTATTTTTAATGCTACCTTCTGATAATATTAAATTATTGGTTTTTATTTTATTTGGAACTAGTCGCCATTAAATAGTTGGTTTGCTAGTATTTATGGTTGATACAAATTTTAATTAAGTAATTTGTGTAACTTGGTTTTAAAGGCTTCCTCAGCAAAATATTTTCAAACTTCAAATTTTGATAAGACATATAACTTATACTCTTTCGAAGCGTACATGGCACCGTTCTTTTCATTGTGCTATACTTTTCCCTGATTCTCTGTCTATATACAGGTTGATTATATATATAAAAAAAACTATCTCGATATACGAGACCATAACTATAATAGAATTTACAAGAAAGGGATAAAATTTTGGTTCAAGGTATTTTGAGGTATGCGCTCAAGAATCATATGAACAACAGTTAAACTCTAACAGTTACGGTTACAGTGATAAAATTTGAAACTTTCCAAATGGAATTCTCAATGCTTAGATTATATATATATATATATAAACGTTTTTGAATAAGAAAGAAGGCCCATAATAGTTTTTGGAACAGAAGGAGTTTTGTTACATTAACTTCCCATTTAGAAGTTACATAAGGTCTATTTTGTAGAGGATCTCATATTTCTGAATCATGACCAGATTATGAGCACAACACTTGAGCCGGCACTCCTGTCTCTTAGTTTCCATTTCCCGCAAGAGGTAGATCGTTTATTCTTTAGCAGACCACGTACATCACGTTATACACAATGGATATTCCATGTACTCGTATCGAGAATATTTGGGCATGAAGACAAGACTCTTCACTCTGCCTTCGGGCGAAAGGAAACTTAAAAAGAATTAACCCCTTAACTGTTTTGATTTTTTATTATCTAATTAGATAACGCGCCCCATTTTGCAATGAGCTGTTCTACTGATTCAACTGAGCATCCATAGAATACTTGAGGTGTTTGTAGTTTATTTTGTATCTCTAATTATAGCGTCTTTTTGTATCTCTAATTATCGCGTTTAAGATCTAAAGTATCTCTAATTATCGCGTTAAAAGATCTAATTTCAGCTTATTAAGTTTGAGGAGGATAACTCGATGCCTGTATGACGCATGGGTACAGTAGTTAAGGGATCAAGAAAGGCCCCAATGGTCATAAAATAAACTTTTAAAGAGAATTTAATTTAATTTAAATTTAAAAAGTTTTTTTATTATCTATAATTGTCAATTAGAAAGGATGTTAGCATGGACGGCTTGATTCTAGGCATTTGATTCCCTTCCAGATATCAAATGCCTAGGATGTTTTTCATTTCTTCTGACTACTAGGATATAATACATCTGAAATTCACTGTCAGATTAATTAGATTTGCAGCACCAAATATTTGATGAAAGGTCAAACGAACAAATCATGTTAGACTTTTTAGAAACAAGGCACTACTATAGCAAAATGATCCAAAACAGACCTTCTTCAACAAATAAAAATAACTTTTTAATACTAAAACTCTAGAAAGCTTAGTTTGAGCATTTGAGCTGTTAGTCGATTTTTCTATGTAGCGTTCTCTCTCTCCCTCCTCCTTATATCATATTTCCTTGTTAAATTATTTTTCATGGGCTCGTTATTTTCTTTATAAGTTTTAACGATTGTGGGAGCTTTATGAAGAATTGCTATGTAACCTTTTCGACAATAACAATCATCTACATTATTTGAGATAATATAGAAAGGAATCGAAGAAAATTCATCATACGCTATTTGGGATGGATGCAGTAATCGAAATATAGATTAAGTGAAAAATAAGCTTAATAATGCTGAACTGAATAATCTTTAATTGCAATCTCGTTTTTCATTTTTTTTCTTTTCTTTTACGGAAGTTAAAAGCGAAAACATTTATGGATGTTAAAGGCAATGAAGAGATGTGTAGTATATATATATATATATATATATATATATATATATCAGTTTTTTCATTCCTTGATTTAACAATTTTTTTAGATTTCTAAAGCTATTAAATTCGAGCAATTTCAAAATAAATATCCTATATATATTTTTTTTAAATTTGAAACACTTCACATTTCTAAACAAACAGATGCCTTTTCATGCACTAAAATTACAAATATTATTGTGTTGAAAGATAATTGAAACATTTAACCTGATACTTTTCTAAAATAATATTTTCATCAACATCATTTGAGATTACTTAATATATCAGTTTGAACCTGTACGAAATGTTTTTTTGAAATTAACTTAAATATAAATGTTTTTATAAATATTAATGATCTTAATTTGCCAAATTTTTATAATCGGGAGCGATAAGTTGAAATCTTTCTTAATCTTGTCAACGCTGTTAATATTGTGAATGTAATAAACAGAGAATAAATAAATTAATTTTATAATGAAAATTCTTATCAAATAAATTCTGGCACAATTTCTCGTAACAAAAAATAATTAAGATTTAATTTCAGCTGTGAAAGTAAAC
This sequence comes from Argiope bruennichi, assembly GCF_947563725.1. NCBI lineage: Eukaryota > Metazoa > Arthropoda > Arachnida > Araneae > Araneidae > Argiope > Argiope bruennichi. The sequence continues at coordinate 88,524,204 of NC_079162.1, forward strand.
ATAGTTATGCTAAAGGCTGAAATATCACGTTTCATTTTAAATTTAAGTCGATATATTTTTTTAATACAGCATTAGTTCACATTGTAAATAACAGATGGCGTTCTAAATCACAAAGTGTTGTAAAGATTGAATCTTTTGGCAATACATATGATCTTCGAATTTGCATCAAATTAGGTATTAATAAGCAAACAAAGGGATTAATGAAAAAACAGTTATTTTTAAATAAAGTATTATTTAATAATTATATATATATTTTTTTATTTGTGGTAGAAAACTGTAGTTTTCATAATATGGGCACATATACTATTTCTTTGACACAAATTTCTGAAAAAACAAGGCAATTTACTGGTATTTATGGAAATTCTAATTGAAAATAGATCCAAGGGGCCACCGATTCCACCAAAATTTAACCCACTGTAGGTCTGTATGCTAGCAAGAAAAATATCTGAAATTAGTATATAAATAGAATATAAAAGTATATAAAAGTTAGTATATAAAAGAATAGCATAGTACTTACTTTCAACAAGTATATATGAGTTTGACATTTGAAAAATATTTAAAAACAATTAATATTTGGTAGTAAAGGTTTTACTATGAATGTTTCAAAAACTTTTTTCACCTTTTGGTTTAGATCTTTCTAAAGGTTACTCTGTAAATTGAAATTATTTAGTCTATTAATTAATTAAGAAAAGATTTGCTAATTCTTTTCATAATTAATAGTGAGGAACTTTGAAATTTAAAATTATATACCCATACATTATTTTTGGGAAAGTCTCCCAATTCATTCAATATGAAAATTAAGGTTTTTATTTAAACTAAGTTAAAAGTTTTCTTCTAAAGTTGTATATTTAATAAAAATTGGATTTACCTTCAAATTTTTAAAATTTTTTTAATGGATTCATTTAAAATATTTAAGGGACACTACGGAGGTTTGACCCTTTTTGAATTTTTTTCTAATTTTCCTCAGATAATTTGTCATTACTAAGTAATAAAATATTAAGTATTTAAAAATGAGAAATGTAATTAGTTACAATGATTACATTTAAGAAAAAAGGAAGTATACTATTTTATGAAATCATCTAAAGTTAATTCTTCCTTGGAAGACTATGCAAGAGAGATTTGAGCCTAGATTGATTATTTATAAATAGAAATTAAAGAGATTAAATAACCAGAATAGAAATTTTATTCATTAAATAAGTAAGATAATTTTAAAATAATTATTCTTATCTGAGACTAAACTACTAACATAGGAGCAATTGCATCAACAATCAAGTCAAAGAACTGTTAGTGTAACCATACAGCTTGATTTTCTGGGTTGCCATATTGGCAATAAATCCATCGTACCAAAAAATTGATTTCAACAACATACCGTACTTTAAGAAGCTACGAGCATCGAAGTTGAAGTATACAATAAAAAGTGCGTGTATCAGTTTTATTTCATGAAGCTTTTTTTTGGTAAAGTTTTCCTAAATATATAGGCCTAAGTCCTCACTCTCCAATTTGATTCTTTCTATCTAACCTAAGAAGTAAATCACTTAGAATTTAGATATTGCAACCATCGTTTATCAAATTAAAGGCTCGCAGTATGCTGAAAATCTAGATATCAATTCATCATCAATTGTAAAGTTCAAGCCTACATAAGAATGAAAAATCAAACTTTTATTTTGGAACATCCAAGATATTCACCATCACTATGGCTTTTCAGAGTCAAATCGAAATCTTTTATAATACATCATATAACCAGAGGTCAAACAGAGATTATAAAGGACTAACACACTAGCAATTACATCAACAATCAAGTCAAAAGGTTGTTAATGTAACCGTGCAAAGGCAATCATACAAATAGATAAATTATTAATTGTCTCACATTTTGAAAAATCTACCTGGAGGTCAAGTCACCTTAATTCTCCCAGTTCGTATGGCGGGTCCTAATAGGCTGACATATTGTTAAAAGCAATTTAGAATATCCACACTAATTTTTAAATTTATGAAAAACAAATCCTATTTCCTATTTAAAATGTCTTATACTGTTAGTCTGCATTCTTCAATGTGCTCATGCAGCACTAAAATGTAAGGTTGGAATAAAGTATTACAAATCATATTTCCTATTTAAAATTCTTATATTCTTTGTCTCCGTATTTGAAAGGACTCATACAGCACTAAAAGGTAAGGCTGGAACAAAGTTTAAAAAATCATATTTCCTATTTAAAATGTCTTATACTTTTTATTTTTTATCCGCAGACTTAAAGGGCTTCATACAGCACTAAAAGATAAGGTTGGTACAAAATTTTACCATTCTCATCACTCGCTATATGAGAACAACTATACCGGAAGATTAACTATTATAGTAGGTGCTTAACTACCGTGCTTTTGTATGAATGCATTGATATTTCTGGTTTTATTTTGATATTCGTGAAAGAATTCGATGTAAATGCATACTTTGTTATTCATTGTTCATTTAAGTCTGACTTGGTATGGTTATATGATTCTTTTGCATTTCAGAATGAGCTGTAATTTATTATATATGTGGCAAAAAAGCAGCATTTCTTACAGTATAATTAAATTTTATTAGTGAGAAACAAAAGCTAGAGCTGTCGTATTTTACTGAGCATTAGATCATATTATTCTATATAATAAATATGTTTTATTTGTTCTTAGAGCATCCAATTAATAACAATGCTCAGCTAAAAAATTTTCTTAAATATGAAAAAAAATCGTTCCTTACTAATTTTAGGGCACAAATTGATAGTAAAAATCGATGATTTGTTCTTTTTAAGGTGTACGAAAGTACTCGACTTCATAAATTTCCTTAAAATATTTGTGAAAATATGGGAATATGTAAATTTATACAGTTTACAAAGTTTAATAATTTATAAACTATATGGCAAGTTTTATAAAAGGATATATATTAAAAATATGTCTCATATATTGAATATGTGTGAAATAAGCAAACATGTATCTAAAATCTAAAAAAGTAAGAATTAGAAATATGCTTTTGAATATTAATTATAAAAAACTTTATTAATACCATCTAGTAAAAATTAACAATTAGAAGTATTTACTCAATAGTCTGGCTGTCGGCACGTTCTCTTACCGTAGATCTTTAAAAAACTGTTGTAAACGACGCTTTGGGTAGGAAATAATTGATTTTGCTTTTCACTCATCATTATATTATATTTTTTAGAACTGTTATTCTTCTTATGTGCTTTAATCTGATGATAAATGTTTGAAGAATTGGTGTGTGAAGCCCAAAATATCCCATCTTTTAGTGAAAAAGCCATATCACCCTTATTTCGGAAGCAGACTTTGAGATCTATAGCAGTTCTGGGTGCTATATGCTGTAATTCTCTTTCAATAAAACTTCTCATATGGCTGCGGTGCAAAAAATAAGAAATAAACAAACATGGTAATACTATTTCTCTGATTTGGAGGGAACAAAGTAATCACGGAAATGATTGCTATTTCTGCATGGACGAACCTCTTCGTGAAGGAATCACGAGGGAATAAAGTGGACCCAAATACATCATCAACCAATTCCCCATGATTAAGAATTTCCTATTGCATAAACTGAAAACAATTTCTCATTGATCCAGAAGATCAAAAATGATGATGTCATGCTCTACAGTCTTCTACATCTAGTGATGAATATAATGATAATGTAACACACATTCTATTCCAGAAGAATTGAATAACCTTGTTAGACACCTATATCTGTTCAAGACTTAAGGATCTCGATGCAATTTGCTATGCATAGCTTCTTTAAGAATGCAAATTTCGATAGTATTCTCCAGCAACACAAAAAAATATGGAATGTTTTTCGTGTGTGTCAGGAAATGTGAAGTCAAATGACCACAAGAAATTAGCGATGGATATTTATTTACTTACAGAAAGCCTAATTGCTCCATGCCTCTAAAAATATATTTCCGGCAATATTTGAGCTTTCCTTTCAGAATTGTGGCCAAGCGAACTGGGAACCTGATGAGCGTTTTCATCATGACATAACAAAAACAGAGAAAAGATGTCTGGAAAGCTACTCTTCTGTAATGCTGGCAGACTACTGTTGGGTAATTTTCAATATTGACTTTAAGATAATTCATTAAATATAGCCGAACCGACTCGATAACATGGAGTAAACAAGTACATGCATTTGTCAACATCAAATTATATATCAGAAATTAAAGCCAATTTCAAAATTTTTTATATTATATTCTTTATGTAGAAAACCAATATTAGCAATAAATTACAATCTTAATTTTAGAGAACAAGTTTCATCGAAATTTGTTGTCTTGTGCAATTTAGGGTAATTCATATATAGTTCTTTGGTTACTATTATCAAATCCTACTGAAGAAAAATTTAGATTTCTCCTTTTATCCCATACAAATATGGTCTCATGTTTTAATCTTCTGTTAAACGTAACTTTTCAACTTTAAATAAAACACGAATACATTTATTCACGAAAGTTAAACAATAAAAGGGACAAATATCTCGTTTTGACACTCGAATAAAAACAGTACATGCAAAGAAGTGTTTTCTTTATCATTTAATACCTCTTGATTGTGGAGGATTCGAGTTTTTAATGCTCTCTTTATTTTAGAATGACTTTGAAGAACCCCAGTAAGGGTTCATATGTCCCGACCATAAAATAAGCGTAAAATTAAGAGATTTTTTTTTCTTTTTTCCTTCAGTAAGTTATCACATTTCAAGACAAATGTTTCTAAGAGTTAGGCGATACACATGAAAAGAACTGTTATTTCCTCACATTCGTCTCCTTCCTACTTTCCTTTTATTTTCTTCCCAACATGCAACAGACAAGCCGAGATGATAAAAAAGAAAAAGAAAACAGGGAAAGAACGATGTGCAATAAATTAAGCTCCAAACAATTGAAAAAAGTCGGCGTTAATTTGCCAGCATCTTGGAAATTGTGACACTGGTAAAGGCACTTGAGGAGTATGAAGATTGCGAGCATTGTCCTATCAACAATGGAAAGTGGAATTTATGAGGAGCCATACACTGATGTAAGCAGCGAAACACAGACAGAATTTCTACCGAAAATTCTTCACATAATAGCTTAACTTTATTCGCTCGAACTCTAGACAGTTTGTATTAAAGCGGGAGCCTTTATGGCCGAAAAGTAACTCGCATTCCGTTACAGGTGGAGAGTAATTGTTTGCTTGTAAAATTGCCTCAGATAAATACAAATCAATCATTGGAATTTGTTGCAGAATCAATCATTCTACCGAAAATTCTTCACATAATAGCTTTATTCATTCGAACTCTAGACAGTTTGTATTAACGCGGGAGCTTTTATGGCCGAAAAGTAACTCGCGTTCCTTTACAGATGGAGAGTAATTGTTTGCTTGTAAAATTGTCTTGGATGGATGCAAATACATCATTGGAATTTGCAACAGAATCAATTATTCTAATTCATAGAAATTTTATTTATTCTATTTCGAAAAATTGATTCTATTCCGTACTATTATTCATAGCAGTTAAGTGCTGGGAAAGACATTTATTTATTTTTCTGGGTCCAAATTAGTCAGACCCAATTTTTTAAAAATAAATTCCAATAGGAAGACTACCTATTGCAATGGTTCTCATGACAAGACTTCAGAAAAATTTCTTCAGTTCTCCGATCAAGGTTCCTAGAACCCAAAACCACCTTTAGCTCATAAATTATACTATATATGTATATAACGATTTTTCCATGTTATCTTATGAACATTATAATTAGAGTAATTTCATTTAGATTTTAACTGGCTTGAAATATGTTATTAGAAAGGTAAAAATCTCAGAAGGGTTCGTAAACGGGCCAACTAGCTCAAAGGGGGTGGATAAGGTGGGGAAAGATTGAACTTTTAATTTCAATATAATTTTCTTAATATGTCAGAAAAATTGTTGTTGTTTATAATGGCACTTGCCATGGACAAGCTCGCTGACGAAGTCATCGATTTTAAACCAAGGGAACGTCTCTTGTTTTAGTAGCGCCAACTAGGGCCAAGAGTACGTCTTAGCTACTCACGCATCACATTCGCTTGCACAACCCCTTTTTACAGGGGGGCACATTCACATCTCACAGATAGAACAGATGAAGAACAACCATGCCCGAACCTGGACTCGAACCCAGTACACCTAGGTCACGGGAAAGACGCGCTACCCCTATGCCAGGACGCCGGCAGATAGAAAAATAAATTCAATTAACCAAACCAGCGCCTCATTAAGACAAACAAGTTTTGTATTTAAAGTTTTTCAAATTGCAGTATCTTAGAAGTTCAGGCTGAAAAGGGATTCTCACGCCCAAATTTTGAATGTTTGTAGTATCATTAATTTATGTTGCCAAATAGTAACTTAAATGTAAAGGAATCTACATTTCCCTTCCATCTTACAGACAGGAATTTTTTAGAAATGGGCCAAACAACACAAAAGGCAGAAATTTAGTCGACCAGTTTAATTTATTATAAAACTCAATAAGGATTCAAAAAATTATTTAATATTATTACATCAATGAATCTGAAACGTCATTTCTAAAAGCTTATTTTTTTGTTAATGTAACATATTTTAGTGTTTAAAAGATTTCTATACCATTATTTTAAAACCTGCAGTGGATTGGAATGTCTATTAGTGGATCATAATTTTTCACTTTTTAGTCTGAACTTTTCAGAGGATATATATTTACAAGAAATGAAGCATCTTGTGTTGTTGTGAAGTTGTTCGTAAAATTTTATCATATGTAAATCATTTCATTTAGCTCACAGGCGGTTATCAGTTTAACTACAACTAATCTATTTCTATTAAAATTTCCATGTCATGGTTCAGAAATAATTTATTATTTAATTTAATTTAGCTCTAAGAATCTTTTATATTAAAGAATGAGTCTTTGTTCAAGCAAAGAAACTTCTCAAAGTTTTCCACTCTGTATATAAGAGTTATGGCTTGTTTGTAAAACTAAACAAAATGAGTTTATATCAGGTCTTAAACAAATGCAACTGGCAGCTGCTTTCGGCTTCAGATAATTCTACAACTCTACGAAAAATATATTTCTAATCTCCGGAGTATATGTGAAAAATACGAAATAAAATAGCCTACAGAGAATTATCACAACAATAAAGGGTGTCCCAAAATGAATGCAATATTTGAATTTGCCACCATTTGCGTAGTAAAGTTTTGGCAACCATATTAAAAAAACCATTTGATAGCTTATAGTTTCGAGTTAGTAAAAATGGAGCGTTACATGATAGAAGAACGTGTTAATGCAAGATTTTAGTAAAATAAAAAACACAGTATAATTTTCTTTACATTGTTATAATTTTATTGAATCGTAAAGTACACAGGATAGGAAGTATGGAATAACACAGAGGGCAAATGGTCACCACGGCTTTGCTGATACATACACATCCTTTTGATGAAATTATCCACTACCATTTTGGATAAATGTGCTTGAATTTCGTTGATGCAGCGTTGAACTTCCTCTATCAATGTACGTGTATTTGTGGGCTTGTTGGCATAGACCTTTGACTTCAAATAACCCCATAAAAAGAAAACTAACGGTGTTAAATCGCTCGATCTAGGGGCCCAATTCTCAAATTTTCGAATTGTGACTACCAGACTTTCATAATTTTTGAAATATTCAACAATGGAAACACGTTGTTTTTACTAATCCTAAACTATCAGCTGTCAAATGGTTTTTTTTTCAATGGGGTTGCAACACTTTACTGCACGAATGGTGACAAATTCAAATCTTGCGTTAATTTTGGGACACCCTATACAATTACGAATTATAAGAAAAATAAATATAAATGCTGTTGAGAAAGAAACTATTTAATCCTTATTTTCTTTATCTTTTTATTTTCCCTTTTTTTATTTTGTAACTTATTACATTTTTTATTTTGATGTGTTTTAAATTTGCAAATTTCTAATTTTTGCCATAATAATAACTGTGCCATCATTTCACAATTAAACGTGTTAGACATAAATGCCACATTATTTGTGATAAGCATTAACGACCCTGACGGGTTCATTGCAAAAAATAGTCAATAGCCAAATTACTTATGCATCAAATGCTGCTTATCTCTTATTAACAACAAAGAAATACTTCAATTGTTGCTTATTGATAATACTCTTTATCGTAAATTGTAATCTGGTAAGTCTATTGTATTTTCAGATAATTTAGTAATCTATTGTGTTGATCGCCTCGTTTTCATTACCGTATTTCTTATGTAATGCTGTCATAAATTTTAACAGTAGAGTCTCCGTTATTCATCATAAACGGGGGATACTTATGTCAGATAGATGGGAAAAAAAAGAAAGTATTTTTTAATTCAAAATATCCTGAATCATATTAAGCAGTATATTTGATGAGGCATTGCATTTCAAGATTAAAATATAAATAACAGAGCCAAAGCAAGCGAATCATCTAGCTCATTTTATCAAAAACAAAACAGCTCTAAATTTAACTATAAGGAAAGAAGCGTTATATATATATATGTAACATTATTTCGAATTCTGTCGGCTAAATAATGTGTAAAATTATTTTGGTTGAAATAGTGAAGAGACATTTTGGATTTTTAATTCCGTTTTATTCTCTCTTTAATATTCATCTCGGGAAAACAATTTATTTATAAGCAGACGCAGTGCGACACTAAAGCAGAAGTAAGAAAAAAAGCGCTAAACAAATGATCACTAGTCTTATATAACATAGGATTTCTGGCCACGCACCAATGGAATACATGTTTTGACCTCTGATAAGGGCAAATAAAGTATCACTTTCATTTGATACGTAGTACTGATGGCGCATTAGTTTTACAGAGGAATTAATTAAACCGAAAGTGGAATTAGATCACGAAATAAGAGAATATTTTTAGAATGAAGTTACTATGGGCTAAATTAAGATAAAATCTTGGAAATTAATTCAATTGAAATTAGAATTAAAATATCATTACACACACATATATATATATATATATACTTCTTCTTATACGTAGTATAAACAAAGTATAGTAATCGTCAAAAAAATTAAAATTCGATATTTTGGCTTCATTGGCTATTTTGGTTTCAGACCATCCTGAGTTCGGAAAACAGATTTTTGGAAAATGTCCGTCTATCTGTCTATATGTCAGTGAAAAAAATAATTCAAAAACGCTCTTAGCTAGACGGTTGATATTCGGATAAGGTCTTTGCATCAAATTTGTAGAATTTATCAAATTTTGTGTAAAATCTGTTCCCAAGAAGTCCAGCTGTTTGAATATAAGTCAACACGGTAATTACAAAATGGAGAGAGATAAAATTCGGTACACAGATTTAACATCTATAATGTAGACACCTGTTAAAAATTGAGCCAAATCCAACAACTGGTTGACTGTCTGTCGATCTGTACTTTCAGGAACAAGTAAATGCAATAATTCAAAAACATAAGGGACTCAAATATATAAATTTTGGTATGGGATTTTGTGACTACAAGCTCAATTTCGTGTCACACTTTTGTTTCAATCGGCTGAGAAAATCGTGTCTAAAACACAAATTCGATTTTTGGTTACTATTAACAGATGCCATGGATCAATCGTTGAATAACTCGCCAATACTAAATTCACTCCAAAAGTTAATATTTCTTAACTATTGTACGCCAATTACACATAAGGAGTTCTCTGGCATGACAAAGTTATTAGAGAGTATTTATTATTACAGTTTCTGCAGATCGTCGATTTCAACCTACTATATTACGTCGCCCAATTCAAAGCATCACATTGAAACTTGAGGCTTCCGCTTGCTTTTCAGTGTTACACGGTTTTCTGACACTCTTCCACTAAGACATGCCCCCACGGTGTTACAAGACTGCTTGAATGCCATTTAGCCTTCTTTTTGAATCATGTTCTTTTTACTTAATTGGGAAAACACTTAAATCTTATTTTAAGTCGTCCATTGTAGCAAGAATAATTTATCCTTTAATGCCTTTAATAAAAAAAAGAGAAAGAAAAACAGAAGTGAAATTCTGATTGATAAAAAAAAAAAAAAAATCACAAAAAATTAATGAAGCAATTACGATGCTTATTACCACAACGGTCTAATCGACTTCAGTCATGCTAACTTCATGATTCCCCATCTCTCACGTGGACGTATGACACTGAAGCTTTAAAAACAGTACAACAAACTTCCATATAAAATTCGGCACAATTTATGACAATAAAAAAAATTACAGAGTACATTGTTCTATTTTCGATTTTTAAGTAATTCAGAGCCGATGTCGATTACAACGTAATATTGGAATACAAGACTTTATTCAAACGCAGCAAAATCGATGATAATTCATTTTTAAAAACTCACGCATGTAAAAATTTTTCTTATTGAGAATTTTCTTTGGAAGCTTTTATTTGAAAAGATATGAAATCAGTTCCTGTCCGTAGCAGTTCAAAAGCAAAAACAGCTGTCAGGAATTTGCATGAGTCAGTATCATCTCTTTTCAAAGTTGATGTTTTATAATAAAAAAACAAAAGCGTAATAAAATATCTGTTTATAAAGTAATCAGAATGGCCTAATAGCTTATCGTATGCCGTTTCTAATTTTAGTTTAAAGAAAGGCTTCTTTAATAATACCCAACAAAAATACATAATATTTTTACAGATTCAAAAATTATTTCTTAACTGATATTGATCTTATTTTTCCATTTTCCAACTTCATTGATCTTATTTTCTTTTTTCCATTCTATCAGCTGATAAGTGAGGAAGTTGATATACAAAAACGAAGTATAACTGATCTTAAACAGAATCTACACTATAGATGCACGTGGATTTCGCTATAAATTATCATTCGGACACACTATCAATAAACAAGGATCCCTGTTAATAAGCATAAAAGAGACTTGTTGACAGATTTTCGATAAACAGAATTCTGATTACGCTTGCTGAACTTCTAGCGCAATCTAGACACTTTGACTTTTTTATTACGCTAAATACGTACTTCTCTTAAAAGAAGAGGCGGACAGTGATAAAAATATTCATGTATTATTTGGAGTTAACAATCTTTTATATTTATTTGTGAAGAAATAATCATGCAAGGTACTTCGAAAAGTCGTTTACAAATTTTAAGAAAAGGTTTAGGCATACAAAAACAACTCATTTTTTTAATTAAAACATGGAATCAGAAAGGGAATCCACTAAAATGGCTCATTATTAGTAAATCAAGTAAAAGAAAATGATAATCATAAAATATAATAGCCCATATTTAATGAAATACAAGTTTAGAATAACACAACAACCTATTGCCTGAGTAGCAATTACGTCATCTAAACAGCAATTCAAATAATAATAATGGCAAATAGGGCGCAGTATCAGCAACAGACCTTGACAGTATTTAAAGCTAGTGTTCAAAGGATTTTTCTTCTGAAGCGATACACGCTACGCCTGTTGCTATGCATGCAGTTGGGATCGTGTGCTATTTTAAATTTGTATTCCATTAATGTACATTTATATTATGTACCCTTTTCTTTTAGTTAATTCACTGATAATGAGCCCCTTTCAGAGCTTCTCTCTACTGCGTTGCATATCATATGTTCTATTACACAAATGACTCATTTCTGTATATTTGACTGATGTTTTAGGTTTTTAAATAACCTTTCAGTACATCCTGTTGAAGCTCAATAAAGGCTAACAATATTTTCATCTTCAGTTTCTTATTTTATATTTAAAATAATATGACCATTTTTTTTAAAAATATTTTAATAGATAATCCACTTGGTATAAAAATATTTTAATTAGTCGCATATGAAATATTTTTCAATTATCACTATTCTATTTGGACATTATAAGAATGCATGATTTTTTTTAATAATTACGATAAATATTTGCATTATATCAGCTGTTATATTTTTCAGCTGCATCCACAGATTATTTTGAAAAATAATAATAAAAAAAATAAAAAAAATTGTTGATTTTTGTAAAAGAAAAAGAATGTCAACATATACACTCATTATCTTTTATTGTTCTTAATGATTGTATAATAGATTTGTTGTTTATTTTAATATTCCTATTTAAATTTCTTATAAGGATAAGAATTTTTATTATGCTTGAATTCCATTCATCCAAATTTCGTTTCAGATCAGCATCTGCAAATTTGTATTTAGGTGTTCCGGATTTTTGTCCATAGTTATCAATCATTAAAGTTTTTCTCAATAAGGAAGACACACCGACTCTCATTAAGGAAGAAATAATAATGAATACTAAATGAATATTGAAGGTTTAAATCATGTTGAAAGATATGATTGCCAAATTATTTGATATATTAATACGAAAGAAAAATGGCATTCTTTGTTAGTTATTCAGCTATTCAAATCATTTCCAAGATATTTACAAAGATATACCTTATCTGTCATCATAGAATGTTTTTTTAATAATTATGATAAATATTTGCATTATATCAGCTGTTATATTTTTCAGCTGCATCCACAGATTATTTTGAAAAATAATAATAAAAAAATAAAAAAAAATTGTTGATTTTTGTAAAAGAAAAAGAATGTCAACATATACACTCATTATCTTTTATTGTTCTTAATGATTGTATAATAGATTTGTTGTTTATTTTAATATTCCTCTTTAAATTTATATGTATTTAGTGGATTCTGTCGCTATTTATTCTTAAAATTTAAAAATAAATTTTATAGTAATTTTTATAGTAAAATTTAAAAATAAATTTTATGCGTGTTCAAATCACGTCCGGGTCACCACATATACGAGAAGTATTTTTCAAAATATTTATTCATACGTCGAAAATAATATGAAATTTAATTAGAATAAAAGTACATTAAATTAGGAGGAGACCTTTATGTTGCAGCATGAATTGAGAGAGGACGATTCTGGCTGGGAACTTGTTGATATTCGATTGAGAAGATGTCGAGTGGAGTTGTAGCTCTTTGTAACACGGACGCTCTAGAGCTCAAGTAAACAATTTGCATGGTGATCCGCTGCAATCTTATCACTGTCATTAGCCGTTCTGTTAGACGAAGAATATAAACAAAATATCGTAGATTTCTATGTTATTTATATGGGTTGTATTTTGAAAAGTGCTCACCTTTACTTAATATGCGAACTATAAAAGCATATCCTTAATATTTATTTATTCAAAAGTAATAAAGATTCAAAATATGAATGCTATGAAGTAGAGAATAAACTTATTAATTTGTTATAAATTCGTATTGTGTTGTAGAGCAGTCTAAATAACATTCGTCAGCAATAATAAATCTGTCACTGATGGTTTGCACTGGCGCCTGAATAGTAATATGTTCAAGCTTAAATTATATCTTGAATACCACGACAAGAATCTCATCTCTGCTTCATAGATTTGGTGCAGTTTGTTGAAATATTTTGTCACTGAGAAAACTTAAGGGTCAAGCTAGTATTTGTATTTCAGTGGAAATAGAACATCAAATATAAACTTTAGCTTCTAATTCATTCACATGGAGTAGCTCCAAGATCGTTGACTGATAAAAACAATGAGAAAGCCACGAGTAATGCGTCAGTGTATTGACTATTTTGTGCAGTGATTGATTACATTGTACAGGGATTTTAATTGAAAAACAAACAGTTCATATGATCTGTAATAGAGATTTTGAAATTACATTGTACAGTGATTGGTTACATTGTACAGTGATTTTAATTGAAAAACAAACAATTCATATGATCTGTAAAACAGATTTTGAAATTACATTGTACAGTGATTGATTACATTGTACAGGGATTTTAATTGAAAAACAAACAGTTCATATGATCTGTAATAGAGATTGTGAAATTACATTGTACAGTGACTTTAATTCAAAAACAAACAGTTCATATGATCTGTAATAGAGATTTTGAAATTACATTGTACAGTGATTGTAATTGAAAAACAAACAGTCCATATGATCTGTAATAGAGATTTTGAAATTAGCTGTTCTACAAGAAGGTCCTACAATTTAGAATTTTATTTTTTATGGAATCCAAACAAACAAACAAAAAAAAGCAAAATTTCTTTAATCCTTATCGATGATACTACTTTATAGACGCTGTTTTATAAACTTCATTTATTCATTCCAGACATTTACGGTCTTTTTCCGGAATATTTCTTTAAATTACCCGCCCAACCTTGAAATGTTTGATGTCCTTACAAGCTACGCCTTTAACCACGAAAAAAAACTTTCAACTTTTTTTATGTAATTAACTTACAATGGCATTTGCATTTTGATTCTTGCTACATACAGGCGAGGAAATTGCTGTAAATTAGTAATTTCTGTATGTTAGTAATAGCTATAGGCCAATTTGAATAACTTTCTTCAGCAATGATGAATTTGTCACTGAGGGTTTACACTGGTGTTTGATAATTTCCAAGTTTTAGTGAAATTATATAGAGATTGATAATTTCCAAGTTTTAGTGAAATTATATAGAAATTGATAATTTCCAAGTTTATAAATTCTAATCTGTCGTCAGTGCCACACGACAAAACCGCGAATCGCCTGCAGTAATTTATTGTAGCCTTATAATTTTGATATAGAAAAGACGATATAGCTCATCAATGAGAAAACTTAAAGGTCAAACCAATACTTGTTCCATAGCGTAAATAAAACAACAAATACAAACTTTAAAGTCTAATTTTGACTGATAAAGAAAACGAGATAGACGAGAATAATCTGTTGTTTTCAGTGATTTGAAAAACAAACAGATCACATGAGTTGAAATAGAAATTTTGAAACAAGAAGTGCTGCATAGAAGTATCGCCATTTAGAATTTTCTTCTTTTATAGATTCTGAAAAATCAAATCAAATTTCTTTTTATCTATATTGGTGGTATGATGTTACAAACGTTGTTTTATTAACCCTTATGTTCATTTTGTATAGTATACCATACATACAACTTTATAAAAATATACTACCACTATAAAATAAAAATATATATAAAATATAAAAAATATAATATATATAATATAAAATAAGCTACCTATATACATTTTTTTGCTTTTCTTCAAAAAAGCAATCTTGCCACGATAAGGGTTAACTACATTCATGTAATCAATATGTACCCAACAAGAACGAATTCTAACTATATGTATCCAACAATATATATCCATTGCTGATGACTACTCCGAAGGCCTATTAACGTTTCAAGCTGGTACCAATGTTGCATTTGCAGTAATTATATGGTTGTAAAATTATCATCTTTTAATTTCCACTTCTAGTGAAATAATAGATTGACTTCTTAAAAAATAAGACCGTGACATTTTTTTTTTCAATAATTGCTACTGACAGATCTTTTTTTCCTATCGCAACTAACTAAAAGAATGTTCTTTTGTTCTTTTTACTTTCCTTTTTGGCTTATTAAAAGCAAGATTTTCTTTTAAATTGTGAAGGAAGTCACAATTTTGATAAGCAGACGATGAAATAAATAAAAAAAATGACAAGAACATCCTTTACAAATAGATTTCTCTATAATTTTATATTACTTTCAAGATCTTTCCCAAGTATTAGAGCTCAACAGCACTATAAAATTACAATGTAACCTACTCTTGTTGCTTTAAGTCTCGTGTAATGATTCACCTGGTGTTTATCCATATAGAACTTCATGTTTGATAGAGCCAATTTTTTTTTTATTACAGCGTCTTTATTTCACAAGCATCTGGTCGTTACAAATAGCTTTACATTTTCGTTAATATTTTCTCTATTACAGCAATCAAGAAAAAGGAAAGTTTAAAAATCTTATTCCGAATTCGTGCTTTGGTGACGGTTTTGATAGGGAGAGCGTATTCTCACATATCTTTGTCAACTGTATATATATATATATTTTAATTATCTTTTTCTGAAAGTTGAAATGTAACTGATCCGAAATGTAAAATATTACTGACTGTGTTAGAATTCCCTATTGAGCTTACAAGTAGATTTATTTCAATTAATCTTAATAATCTTTTACTGTAGACAGCTGTCAGTAACAAATGAAATGTTTTTCTGTCGGGAGTAAAACAGTATTTCAGTTTTCCATTCGCTCCTTTTATTTTTACGACGAATATCTCAAGCAATAGAAAAGCAAGTTTTTACTTACAATAAGCTATCAAGTTCTCTCTCGTTCGTATTTCTTTGCATTCTCTCATCCAGAGTATGTAAAGAAATATTTAATTTTTCCTTTAAAACCATGTCTCTTTACTTGAAAATTAGCTGATAATGTTTGTTTTAATACGCTATTTTGCAGATTTTTACACGTCAGCGAAAGTACTTAATACAGTTGCAATTTTCATGTATCTTTGCATACCTTACCTTTGTCGAACTATGACGTCTACAGATGATTTAATTTTAAATTATACGCTTAAAAGTCCAATAATTTCACTCACATATGACACCAGGGCACAAATATAAAAAGATTTAAATGTGGGAAATTTTTTTGCTACCTTTCGAGCAGAAGTAGAATTTCTTTTCATTTTCTCTATACTCTCGTTTTTTCACTGGAATTTTATGTCGTCTACCAGGAATATTTGATGAACATTAACAAGGAGTAATATTGTCCGTTTATTATAACTTTAACCCTTTGCCCTCGGAAAAGTTAACCCTTTGCCCTTATTCAGCTAACACAAAGACTTTCTTATTGCTATGAAAAAAATATATATATAATTGTTTTAAGTTGAATTTTACCGAAAAATTAATCTACATCTTCTTACCATTCTTTAAGCATTTTTTAAAAATCAAAATTTAAAAATAATTAAATAAAAAGTCAAAATGATGCAGCGTCTTGAATGGTGAGTGAGAGACACCATCTGAATGCAAAGGGTTAAATGTCATCAAGATCTTTGGCTCATTTGATAGAACTCAAAGATTCTTACAATTTTTTCACTCCTATCCTCATTTCGACAGTAATGTTTTATTGCGACGCCATAATGAACAATTTTCTTTGCGATTCTTAACTTACATATACGAAGTGGAATCAAAATGTTTGGAGACTGATTCTGTAACACGTGGCAGATAGTAGAACAGAGTCGGTTGTACATTCACAAAGAGCACCGACTTTCATAAGTCAGTTTGCCAATATACACCGTACAGGGTACAATAGTGCAATTTGCATCTTATTAGCAGCTGGTCCGTTTGTGACTACATGCGTTATTACTTTTACGAACCTAACATCAGCAGCAGGCTTGAACAATAAGCGAACTTGAAACTGCCAGAGACATTAATGAAGCAACAACTTTACGGTGATGCTACCATAAGTCATACAACGACCATTTCAAGAGCGCGTGAACATTATTGGAAGACGATGAATGAAGCATCACATCTTTTGACAAATATTACACAGATGCATTTCACGTAGCAAATTTATGACGATGATACCGAATAAATTGAATGGCACAACCACTACAACAGCAGAAGAACATCATTGAAAGACGACGAGAGATCCATTGCGGAAATCCAAGTGAATTATAGATGATGACATTCTTTGAAAAGTGGATTTCCTGGTACATTCCAGAAGTGGCAAGAATATTGTATTGAAGTGCAAGGAGACTATTTGTAAAGTGATAGCACGTCTAAGTATATAAATAAAGTAGTCTCTTGACAACAAAGTTAGTCCCGGACCTTTTTAATAATCCATCACTAATAAGAAAATACAAAAGGCAAATGAAATGCCAGTTAATGATAAACAAAAGAAAATTTAATTAAATATATTTATCTGTAAAATTTTAAAATCAAAGTGACTTTGTCAATACTTTCTGGTTATTTTTAACGAATAATTTGATTAAAGCACTCTTAGTCATTTCTTCCCGGCTCTTCTTGGAGTCGAGACCATTTAAAAAGCATTTTTCTGCACTAAAAAGTACTACTTCTATTAATATAGTGAGAGTAAAAAAAAAGTAAACAACCATGATTGATTTAGAAAATGTGTTATAACAAATATATTATTGACTTATAATATATATATATATATATATATATATACAGTTATTAACTTATTTAAAGCAGAATCGAATAACTTATAAACATTGAATTAAAATAAAATATATAAAGAAATAACTACACTTGAACCTAAGAACATCCAATTTTATGCGTCAAAAAAGTAAACACTCATAACTCTTTCTCCTTCAAATGTTTTAATTTTACAGATATTAACACTTTTTTTCTTAGAGGATCTTGATATAAGTTAAAGTCGTATATTCTACCTCATTTTATGTAAATTTCTAGAAAAATCAGGGAAATGTTGTGATGTGGAAACAATTAGCCCTAGAAAAGAGAAAATTCATAATAAATTTTTTAAAAAATGGTAAATCCTTACATGAAATAAAAAAAAAATTATTGAAAGCAGCCATAGCACAGTCAAGAAAATTCTTGACAAATATTCCAAATACAGACGGATTAAATATTTTCAGAGAACAGGGAGATCAAAACGACTTATTGATACAGAAGTGAGAGCAGCAGTACGAGAGATCAAATCTAATTCAGCTGCAAGTGCTGTTAAAATATCTCAAAGCACCTCACAAAGATCAGCGAAGGCAATAAATGCAAGCACTATAAGGAGGACTTTTCACAAATATGGGTTACATGGCAGGATTCCACGTAAGTAATCATTCCTCACGAAATCGAGCCAGAAAAAACGTCTGCTGTTTGCCAAAAATCACCTTAATAAGGATTTAGATTTTTGTAATAATATTTTATTTAGTGATGAGAAGAAAAAAAAAACTGAAATATTTGACACACAGGAGTTCTCAAAAATATGGAGACCAAAAAATGAAGAACCCAGATATAAGTATTCAGTTGTGGATGTATCCGTTAAGACCTAGGAGCATATAGTGTCAGAAGGAGTCTGTAATTTAGTATTTGTCGAATCTACAATGCTACAAAATGGACAACCTAAATAACATTTAAAAAATGTTGCCCCCTAGTGCTGTGAATTTTGGATTGTCACAAAGCTAAATCTTCCAGCATAAAAACGATCTCAAACAACATCAATGATTTTGAAAGAACAGTAACTCTATTATGTTGCAAAGAATTTGGACCATCTTCCACAGTCACCTGATCTATATCTCGTTTAAAATTTAGGGACATATCTTAAGAAAAATGTACGCTAAAGAAACATGTCTAATAAGGAGGAATTGAAACAAATTATCATAGAAAAATAGCAAAAAAATCCCTCACGAGCTAACAAAAAAACTTGTCACAACTGTGTCTAGACAGTTAAAAGCAATGATAAAATCTAAATGACTACAGACAAAATATTAATATTGCGGCTTTCATTGTTTTTGTCGGCGTCAGTGCTCACTATTTACTTTTTTTTGACGCTTGCAATCTGATGCTTTTCTGTTTTAGTTGAATTATTTCTTTGATTCATTTTGAATGAATTAAACCTAAACAAGTTGTTACATCCTACATAATTAGGTTAACAATTGTATAAATCTACTTTATAGTATAAGTCAATAATACATTTGAAATAAAACATTTTCTATATTTATCATGGGTATTTACTTTCTTTTGACTCTCACTGTAAGTATTCTCAATAATTGCATTCTTTTGCAAAGCAGAAATTTGCCAGCTTTGATCCGAAAAAAAAAAGAATACCAGATAGATATTTAATACGATGCGGAATCACTAAGTACAAAAAAATTAACTGTAAATGAATAGAAAGATTTTTAAGTGATTGAGTGCAAAGCAAATACTCAAAACCGGAATATCAATTGAATTGCGCGAAACCTTGAGAGCATGCAATCGGCTTAAAGGAGATCTTAATGATTGCTCCGCTGCAAAGAAAGGACGTCAAACTAAAAGATCCAGAACGGAAATCTATTCTTGAATTTGTTGATCTTGAAAGCTAAAGAGGAGGGAAAGTAAGATGAAAAGTTTGAATATTTGAAGTTTCCATATAAAGTTTTCTGCTTTGTGTATAGCTGGAAACAGTAAATCTTACAGTATGAAAAACGACTTTAAATGTTAAAGGGATTTTTGTTGAAAAGCTCCAATGGAAAGTCATCCTAAAATAACAGATCAATAAGTAGGTACATTTTATTTATAGGATTTGATCTAATGAATTAAAGTTCCATTTTGAAGCATTAAAAGCAAACGCTATGATTTTGGAACTTGGTGATAACATGACATAAAAGTTGACACTCCACTCTCCATGTTTCCACATCAGTGAGAGGATGTTTAGTTCATGAGATCTGATATAAAGTATACCAAACCCACATAGACGATGGATTTTTGTTGGTATTTGGTCAGCAACATGAGATTTTCCGACTGCCGTCAGTATAAAATTTTATTTATTTATTTATTCATTTATTTGCCCACACCGACATAGCCTACCGAAAGGGTGTCAAACACTTAGGTACACGGTGGTTATTTAAGTGTAAACACAAAATTACAAAAAAAAAAAAATCATGAGTTCTAAATTACATAAAATATATGATCGAATAATAACCAGCGGGAGTTGTTTTGCCAAAACTTCCTCGCGCTCTTTCTAATAAAGGTATTACCTCTTTCACCTCGCATAGAATTTTGAAACTTGGGCAAGGCGGCCACGAATGCCTTGCATGACTTTGGTTACAAAATACTATCTCTGATCCTCAAAGACTATTTAGCGATGAAACCCTAGCATGCGATTACTAGTACTAAAATCATATTTGTGTTTTAGACGTATTTTTCTAACCGGTTGAAATTAAAATTTGACTTACAACTTTGAAATTAAAATTTGACTTACAACTTTGAAATTAAAATTTGACTTACAACTTTGAAATTAAAATTTGACTTACAACTTTGAAATTAAAATTTGACTTACAATCACATACCAAATTTGATATATTTATTTTAAATCATTGCGTTTTTGAATTATTGCGTGTACATGCTAGTGACCGATCTACAGTTTAGATATTAAATCTATGTACCAGATTTTATCTATCCACCTTTCTTTGTTTTATAGTTATTATGTTAACTTATATTCAGATAGATAGAAAATTTTGCATTTCTATTTTCTCTATACTTCGTTTAGAGAAAATAGAAATGCAAAAATTCTGAACACATTTATTAGATAAAGCAGGTGCCAGAGAGCTGTTTACCAATTCTTGCAACAATATCGTATAAAAATTAAAAAACTTTAAAAATTTGCTTAAACATGTTACAGTATGTATAACTATTCAAAATGTAAAATTTTGAAACCTTAAAAGGAAATTACCACAAGCGCTAAAGGAATCAAAACTATATATATATTTTTTTTCTACAAATCTTCATTAATCTGAGATCTCACTGAAGATTCAGCACAAAATTCTAAAAGTTCATCAGACCACACTTATTATTAATTAAACTTAAAGCCATGCAGTTTTGTTTGCATCCTTAGAACTATTAAGATGAAATTCTTTCGAATATATGCAGTTAAAAACGTAGTGACCTTGTGAGCTGTACATTCGAAATACGCGAAGTCCAAAACAAATGTGCTACGGCCTGTTGAGAAGTATATCACAAATTTGTTGATAATATTTAAATTAGGATCAGCAGACTCAACGAAACGCTTTTTTCGGTTTTCTTTTTCAGAATCCCTTCAATAGTTATGTCAAGTTGTTTAATAAGAACCTTGACTTTGAACCTTAACTCGGTACCCAAAGGATTAATTAACTTGTTAAAATTAAAGGTTAAATGTTAACTCTTATTTAAAAAAATGCTTAAGTTTTCTTTAGTTTTATATTTTAAGAACGAATAGAGGGCAAAGATATAAATTTTTACCCTAGAAAGTGAAGCAATTTTTATAAATGTATAGGCAACCTCATGGCCTGAAAGCCAGAGTGGGCTTTGATTCAAAATAAACAAATTATCATTCTCGCATTTTTAATGTTCAACTTGATATCAGATAGGATTTTAAAACTTTTTAGTGACTCTATTGACGAGAGACTATCAGAATAGAATTATATATTTACTCCACGACCCAGCTTGTGGCAAGTTATATTATTCATTGAAAATCTGGGCTTGAAAAACTGAGTTTATAAGGAGTCAAATGAGAGCAATGTTTTGAAAAATACGCGATTCCTTAAAGAGATTCATCGGAAATCCGGAGTTGCCAACTACCTTTTATCCACCCGCATAACACCTCCTAATTCATTTTTTTTTTCGCATTCTCAAAAAATAGATACATTTCTGTTTCCAGTGATATCTTTATTTTGCCTCTATGGTAATTAGAAGCCAAATTATAACAAACAACTGATATGTAAGTGATGCTTATTTATAAGCATTTAAAAACTTAAAGAATGAGTTTTGCATAATTATACTATACGAGTATCGTCATGTCTAAAAAACAAGATATGTTTATGATTTTTATAATTAGTGCTCGTTATGTTATGCAGAATGTAATGAACTATGGATTTGATGTCGAATGCTCTAGAAAGGGTTTTTATAATTGTTTAATGTAAATATTGTTGAAAAAAATTCTAAAATTTCGTAGATAATTTCATATATTACACAAAGAAATTTTATTTTTGAATATAATTTTTATATAATAGGTACATTCTAAGATATATTACGCCTTTAATGTTACAAAGTAAAATGAAAAACTGTAACATTTTTTTTTTCTCTAGAGCAATTCTAGTTTTTGTAAATAAATGCTAAAATTTACATCAAAATATTCTTTTTCTTCGAAAGTTACATATATATTTAAATAATTTTACTTTTATTCATCATTTTATCCTTGCAATATTAAAAAACAACAACATATAAACATTAAAATATTTTTTTGAAAATTCCCCTCCGAACCTAGTCGGATACATTAAGTGCTATAAGTTTTTCTGAAGTCGAATAATGCCCTTATATTTTGCAAGATATTTACCACTAGTCGGAAGCAATCAAAATTATTAATCTATTAAGGAATATTTACTCTTCCGTAAATATTAATGATGGAATTTTTCGGATAAGGCCGCTTTGCGGAAGGGAGGAATCCCAGTCAAAAAGGCACTTATGAGCAGAGTTCCACAGATTATGCGATTTTAATTAAAAAGATTCCTTGGATTATGTGAAGCTGCTTAATTTGCTATCCGTGAGCGTCCCGACCTAGACTTAGCATCACAGAGCAAGCATGCTTCAATCACAGCAGAATACTAATTTTTAATAAGAGTTTTGATGAAGCTTTGGCTCAATTTAACTTCTTGGATATACATGACTGCTGAAACCCATCATGTTCTTGTTTTATCCAAGTTATGGCTGACAAGTTTAATGCGTCATTCAAATTTAAAAAAAAAAATTACTGTCTTTATACGCTATTCCGGGTATGAGAAAAATAAATGTGTTCAAAATACAGAAATCTTTTTAGATCAATCGGTAACCAAAGGGGTAATTAACCTATTAAAATTAAAATTTTAAGCTATTTTTTAAATAAAGAGTTAAGATAAATGACGACTATTTCAATTTTTTATCAATTAATATATTTAAGTATCCAAAATTAATTTTTTTAATAATAATATTATCAATTTTAAAGATTGTATTCCTCCGATATTCATTCATGAAAGCTTATTAGTAATAATTTATAATATTAAAACATTATTAATTAAATAGGTCTTAAAATCTGTCATGTTGATATTTATTTCGTCAGTCGTATAAAATCGCAGAAAATCACAATATAAAAATGTCGCGGATGGCTACACAAGTCAGCAGATTGC
The DNA here is from genome assembly GCF_947563725.1 of Argiope bruennichi. NCBI lineage: Eukaryota > Metazoa > Arthropoda > Arachnida > Araneae > Araneidae > Argiope > Argiope bruennichi. Next base: position 88,547,810 of record NC_079162.1, read on the forward strand.
AGATACGGCGCAACATATGCGACAATATCATCACACTTTCATTTTTTCACGATTCCCCAGAAAATGATTAATTTTGGAGAAACTTCTTCATTATTTAAGGTAGGTGACTACTTTAAAAAGTCGATTTTTAGCGAAATAATGATTTTTTTTTAAAAAATTTAATATTCTTAATGTTTGAAGAGGCTTCTTCGTAAAACCGTTAGAATTTTGTTTCCGTCTATTTTTGGAAATTTAGGCTGACTTTTATATTTGCAATTACATACGTTTTACTGCTATTTTAGATCTTTAAATGCTATTTTCTCAAATATAGAATATGATACAATTATCGTACGAAAAACTTCATAAATTAAAATATAAATCATATTTTTGTTCAAATTTGGTATACAAATTTCTCATTATGTTATGCAGTTTCGGAGCTAGAAAAAAGTAATGTATTCACTTAGAAATATTTTGTAGTTGTTTTAGTGTTTCACAATATGATAAAAATTAGAAATTTCAGGTTATTTATCATTCGAACCTCAGTATTGAGAGAATGGATTGAAATATAGCCTTTTTTAAGTTCAGGAATTGGATAATCTATTTCTTAAGATATCTGCAAGAGTTTAAGCAAATCATTTGATAAACTTCTAAAAATGATTTTTCCTTTTCACCTCTTTTTATCCCCCCCCAAATACCCCTTTTTTTAATTTTTTTAAAAAAATATTTGGCACTTAACTGGTATATTTTGGTTTCATAGATGTTTTTTCCAATTTTTTTTTGAAAATATTCGAAAATATAACTATTTTCGGGTGTTTTTGAAAAAGAAATATCCTGAACGTAGTCGCATACCTTGAATTTCAACGGAAATACATCATATAATCAGCCAGCTCGAAAATATAATGATTCACTGAGAAATCCGCGTGTGGATGTTAAACTCATGGATACAGAGATAAGGAACACTAATCCTATATAGCTGATGGAGTTTTGTTGGTATTCAGCCACCAATTTGCAGTTCTTCAACTTTGAAACCAAGATTCCCATCAGCGATTATTGTTATACGATTGTAAAAGTTTGTATCATCTTAAATATCATTAAGCCTAGGACACTAAAACTACATAGCTGGTGAAGTGTTTTTGGTATTCGGTCACCAATTTGCAGTTCTTCAACCTCGAAGCCGAGATTTCCACCAGGGATTATTACTATACGATTGGAAAAGTTTGTATCATTTTACAGATCATTAATCCTAGAACACTGAAGAACATTAATACTACACAGCAGGTGAAGTTTATTTGGTAATCAGCCATCAGTTTGCAGTTCTTCAACCTCGAAGCCGAGATTTCCATCAGCGATTATTACTATACGATTGTATGTATCATTTTAAAGCTCGTTCGTAATAATCAATGATATTAATAATAATTATGTTTTAAGATATATTTTTTATCAACGCATATTTCGCTGAACACGTAAAACTACATTTGGAAATAACATTAGAAGAAAATCGCTGGCAGTTCAGCAATTTCTTTAGATGTAATATGCAGACCAAAATAAACTAAAATGAAATAATTATAATGTTGTTTCATAATTGTGCAGAAAATGATTAATTGCGAAGAATTCAAACGTGAAATAATCAATGTCTTTCTCATTGTCTAAACTTCAACGAAAATATATCACATAATCACTCAGCTCGAAAACAGGGCGAATGAATGAATCACTCGGGAAACAGAAAACCCGAACTAGCAACAGTTTGCAGTTATTGATCCAGTCCTTATCACTTGTTTCTACTAGGCACTGTTAACTCAAGCGAGGTTTTATCTCAAATCTCAGCTCTTACTTAGTTTAAATTCATCATCCCATAAAACGCTGACCATGTAAACACATTTTTTTAAAATTATTTAATCAAAAATGTGTGTAATACGAGAGTTAGGTAAACACAAGTGAAATTTTATATTGGATGCTATTATATAGATTAAAAAGCTCATACGAAAATTGTTTGAAACGTTATTTGCTGAAAGTGGAAGACGGCAATGCAATTTTGCCTTTTAGTATGGGAATACAAGTGGATTTTTTTCCCCCTCGACTGTCCCTATCGATTTTCTGTTGGCGAGCCATCGATCCTACTTCGAGAAACCCTCCCTTTTAGTTAAATGCATTTCTAATGGGAAAAATAAGAAATTGTGCAACGGTATTCCAGATATTTTGTGCTGCATTTGGGCTAGATATTTTCTTTAATAGGAAATGAAAGTGCAATATAAAAAAATCTTAAATGTCTTTATTAAATAATGGATGAAATTTAATGGAGAAATTCCGTGTTATATATTAAAGAACTTAAAATTCGAAAGGTATTTTTTTTTTCGCTTTCTCTTTTCTGATATTATTACATACTACATTATATCTATTGCAGAACTTAGTTTTGGGTAATTTTTAAGTTCTTTCGTTTTGTTATATGGACCCCACTAGGAATTGGCTGATAGATAATTATAATGCCTGGTTTCAAATCTTCGTCAAAATCA